>NW_025972402.1:0-9726 GCF_021869965.1 Rhincodon typus
ACCATTCTTCAGAACTGCCAGTTCACCGGACCCGAAAGGTTAACTCTGTTTTCTCCTCCACAGATGCTGCCAGACCTGCTGAGCTTTTCCAGGAACTTGGTTTTTGTTCCTGATTTACAGCATCCGCAGTTCTTTTGGTTTTTACTAACTATCTGGGTTTGGTAAACAGGGCATAACTTGCAGATTGTCATCATTCTTTTCTCTATATGAACTACAAATTAAGTGCAGGAGTAGGCCACTTGGTACCTCCAGGCTGCTCTGCCCTGAGTAATAACATTCTCATCCCTCTCCTGATAAACTTTTTCCCCTTGCATTTCCTGTTGGCTTTTAAATAAGAGTTCCAACACCCAGGACATTGAGAAAAAAAACTTCTCCTTATTTCTGTCTTAAATAGGTAACTGTTAATTTTTAAACAATAACGCCAAGTTTGAGATTCTTCCACAGCAGGATACATCCTTTTCCACATCCAGCTTGTAAGTCCACTCAAGATTTTAAAAATTTCAATCAAGTCGCCTCTCACTCTTCTAAACTCCAGCAGGTACAAGCCTACTGTGTCAAACTTTTCCATCCATTCCAGATATTAGTCTTATAAAACATCTCTGATTGACTTCCAATTCTTTTACATCTTTCTGAAAATAACAAACATTAGAACAGCTGCATAGCTAAGTAATAAACCACAATATTTTCAGAATGCAGAAGAAAAATTTATGAACACTGAAAAAGAATGGAACTTGAGTTCTTCAGGTGAAATCGCTGCCAGGATTTTCTCTTTAACATGTGAAAGTTTCTTTTGTAGCACAAACTCTAAAAAACGACTATTCTTCTCACACAGAAAGAATAGTTACCCGACCAAGACAAGGAGACTGAGATGTGGAGTAGTAAACTAAGGTAGAAAAAGCTGAAAATTATCAATAGCTATCAATAGGTCTATCAATAGCTTAAAGTCTAAAGATGAGTTAATACATTTAACTTGACACTCAGATCTGATAGAGGATGTTAACCAGAATTATTGATTTGTTTGGTGCCTGTTGCATTTGAGAGGATATTTCTCTTTTTTATTTCATTCTTTCCAATATTCCTTTTGTTTCAATCCCTTTCCTGTGGAATTGTAGTCCAACATGACTTGGGAAACGACAACAGGAAACTGAGGGAGGAGTTAACTCACCTACTGCCTTCCTCCATGTTGAGAAAATCTCAACTAGTAGATCTGGTCAAGGTCAGCAAGCTGCCATCTGAAGAATTATGGATGTACCATCCTCTCTGTCATAAGGACCCAAAACCACAGCTGTGTCCTTTCCAGATAACTAACCAGCAGTATTTACTGCTATCCACTCTCAGTATTCAGCCGATGCATGGAAATGAGCAATTTAAAGTCAATGGATGCTGACAGGATGATAATACCAATCACTTTTCTTGCGCTTCCCTTCAGACGGAAATACATTTTACAATTGATAAATACACACAAGCTCCTGAATATTGTACAACAGTGCTCCGGATGTGGTCTCACGAACATTCTGTATAATTGAAGCATTACCTCCATATTTTATAGTCAATTCTTCTAACAATAAACAATAACATTTTATAAATTTTCCTAATTACTTGCTGTACCTGCATACAAGCATTTGGCAATTCATGCACTAGGACACCCAGATCGTTCTGCAAGTTCTCACCACTTGGATAACTTTTTTTTAAAGCTTCCTGCCAATTTCATATTTTCCCCACATTGTGTTAGAATCCTGGCATGTGTATAACTCTAGGTAATGCCACCTAAGCCAGACTAAACACAGTGCATCTGTAGTTCTAACAGAAGGTTGCAAGAGAGGCTAACAAAGTGCCCATGCCAAACCAAGTGTGTTTTTTTTAAACCTGTTCCTAGAATGAGGACATCACTGGCTAGGACAGCATTCATTGCCCATCCCTAATTGCCAAGAGGGCAGTTGAGAGTCAACCACATTGCTGTGGATCTGGAGACACATGTAGACCAGAACAGGTGAGGATGGTAGATTTCCTTCCTTAAGGGACATTAGTGAACTAGATGAGTTTTAAGACAATCAACAATGGTAATCAGTAGATTCTTAATTCCAGACATTTTTTTGTTAATTCAAATTTCACCATTTGCCTTGGTGCAGTTTCAAACCTGGGTCTCCAGAACATTAGCTGAGTTTCTGGATTAATAATCTAGGGCTAATACCACTAGGCCATTGCCTCTCCTGACTCCAAACAGAACTAGCATCAACTGTGGAAAACTGCAAACAGCTGGATGTAATGAAAGAAGATATTCCATGTGGTATCAAATAACTTGCTCTGAACAAGCAGCAATGGAAGAAATGGGTTTCTGATGTGCCATTAGGCCCTAGGGACATTTTTACTTACAATAATTTTTCATTAACGAACACAAACAAAAGCAAATTATTATTTGACATGAATTTTCATGAGTGTACAATAAGCTGAAGAACTAAAAGCATTTTTATTGGTTCAATTAACTTTTTACTTGGACAGAGTGAATCACTGTGAAAACTACAATGCTCACAAGATTGTTTCTATTCTTGTACAACCTGCATTGGCACTGACCGGGAAACAGCTGACCTAGAATGATGTCAGGGCACAGGAAATCACAATTTCTTGCAGGGAAAAGATTACGAATGACAGCTATCCTATGGCTGGTTTACATAGGAACATAGGTATTAGGAGCAGGAATGGGCAATTCAGCCCTTCGAGCCCACTCCACCATTTAACATGATCATGGCTGATATCCTGATCTCAACTCCACTTTCCTGCCTGCTCTCCTTAGCCCTTTATCCCGCTTCTCATCAGAAATGTATCTATTTCTTTCTTGAATCTGTTGATTGATTCTGCCTCCACTGCACTCTGTGATAGAGAGATCTACAGATTCACGACCCTCTGACAAGTAGTTTCTCCTCATCTCACTCGATATCTATACCCTCTTGTTCAAGACTGTCCCACAAGGGAAACATCTGCTCAAAGTTCACCTTATCAATCCCCTTTAGCATTTATGTACCTCAATCAGATCCCTCTTCATTCTTCTGAACTCCAGCCAGTACAAGCCCAAGCTATTCAACCACTCCTCATACAATGGCCCTTCATCTTTGGAATATATGGGCGGCACGGTGGCTCAGTGGTTAGCACTGCTGCCTCACAGCACCAGGGACCTGGGTTCGATTCCACCCTTGCGCAACTGTCTGTGTGGAGTTTGCACGTTCTCCCCATGTCTGCGTGGGTTTCCTCCAGGTGCTCCAGTTTCCTCCCACAGTCCAAAGATGTGCAGGCTAGGTGGATTGGTCATGCTAAATTGTCCATTCAGGGATGTGTAGATTAGGTGGCTTATAGGGGGGATGAGTCTGGGTGGGATGCTCCGAGGGTCAGCGTGAACTTGTTGGGCCGAAGGGCCTGTTGCCACACTGTAGGGATTCTATGATTGATTCATAGAATCAATCTCCATTAAACTGCCTCCAGTGGCACCACATGCCTCCTTAAGTAAGGAGACCAGAACTGGACACAATATTCCAGGCGTGGTCTCACCAACGCCTTATACAATTGTAATAACATTTCTTTACTTTTATAATCCAGTCCTTTTGCAATAAATGCCAGGATTCCATCTGCCTTCTTATTATCTGCTACAATTGTATGCCTACTTTCTGCAATTCATGTACAAAGATGCCCTGATCCCTCTGCACTGTCGCACTTTGAATTTGCTTCCCATTTAAATAATAATTTTCCCTTTTGTTTTTCCAGCCAAAATGAATAACCTTGCACTTATCCACATTAAACTCCATGTGCCAAATTCTGACCCATTCTCCTGTCTGATCAATGTCCATCTGTCAACTCTTTGTCGCCTCATCACAGCCTGCTTTCCTACCAATTTTAGTATCATTTGTGAACTTTGCTATGTTACACCATGGCCCTGCTTGCAGATTATTTATATAGATTGTAAATAGTTGAAGCCTGAGAACTGAACCCTGCCGTACCCCATTAATTATGCCATCCAAAGAAGGACCCACTTATCCCAACCCGCAGCTTTCTATCAGTCAGCCAATCTTCTATCCAAGCCAATACTCTACTCCTAACCCCCTGGGATCTAACCTTCTGGATCAGCCTTTTATGCAGCATCTTGTCAAATGTCTTCTGGAAGTCTAGGTATACTGGATACGCGATATCTACTTTGCTGTTTACATCCTCAAAGAACTCTAGCAAGTTTGTCAATCATGACTTGCCCTTCATGAAACCGTGCTGACACTGGTGAATTGAGCTTTGTTTTTCCACATGTTCAGTTATCTCCTCCTTTATGATTGACTCCAGCAATCTCCCCACTGCAGAGGTCACACTAACTGGTCTACAACTCCCCACTTTTCGTCTATCTCCTTTTTTGAATAAAGGCGTCACATTAGCAAGTTGCCAATCCATTGGGTACTCACCAGTATTCAGGGATTTTCAGAAAATCATAACTAATGCATCCACTATCTCTGCTGCCACCTCCTTTAATACACTAGGGTGCATGCCATCAGGTCCCAGGGATTTATCTGGCTTTAATTCCATCAGTTTTCTTAACACGTTCACCCTAGTAATAGTAATTTCACCAAGTTTCTCTGTAATAACTGCAGTTTTTGGGAAGAAATTATCATCTTCCACTGTGAAAACAGAGACAAAATATTGGTTTAGTGCCTCTACCATTTCTTGCCATTTTAGTCCTCTAAAGGGCCAACATTTACTTCCACTATCATCTTCTGGTAGAAGCTTTTGGTAACAGTGCTTATATTTTCTGTTAATCTCCTTTTGCAGTTCAAATACAATTTTTACTAGGTTTTTACAATCACAAGGTTTACAACTATTAAACTCACCTTACCATATGAACATCAAAAAATAAACATCTTTTGGCGGACAAAGTAGCAGCAGGTAAAAAATGCTCAGATTAGTAAAAGAGACTTGTTTCAACAGCCAAATTGCAGTTACATTTTCTAAAATAAAATAGAATTTAAAATTGATCCAATAAAGCTGGGCCCAGCCAATCATGGAATAAAAGTTTAACTTTTAAGGACTGACTTATATCTCATTATTTTGACACTGGTATGACATATACAACAAACATTCTGCAGCCTAGGCTCTACAAGTTTTTTGCAAACCCATGGTACTGTCAGGTCTAATTTTGGATAGCCTCTAAGTTAACTTAGCAAGGGCAAGATGCATTTCTACAGTTGGACTCATCCTTGCTAAAACTGGAAGGAAGCGTAATCTGCAGTGCCTGCTTCTAAATGCTGTTTTGCAGTCTGTGCTAAAAGTACAAAGCTGTATACAGAATCAAACTTGGCTGTACATTACTCTGCTCAAATTAATTCCAAACATTACTTGTGCACATTTATAGAAAGAGATACAGATCTGTAGGGTGGCATGAATCAGCACCCTCAAAAGAGAGTGACTGAGGGAGTCAAATGTACATGAAAAAGAAAATACCAAATTAATATCAATGGAATTTTTCTCTGTAGTACTATTAACAGTTTAACAGAATGTAATACAAACTTGGTCTCATGTTGAGGGCTTGCTCTTTGGTCAAATGTACTTATGGTATCTTCTTTCATTTCGACATCTTCATGTTTTTCATCCTACATCAGGAAGATAAATAATGTTAAAAACAAATTCATTTGCACAATACAATTCTTTTTGGGGAGGGGACAGTGGGCAGGTGTTAAATTACAGTTGTGCTGCATTACAAAGTGGTAGAAAAAAAGGGTATGAGCTTTGAATAGAGTCCGTCACAGCAGTCATGAGCTGAGCAAATTCCAGGCATAACAGCAGCACAAATTTAATACATTGTGCTTTCCAGTAATTAGTAAACCAAATGAAGCCACCTGCCCATCCTAAGTTTTCCTTATAAAGGAATAAAGTTGTCCCATTTCTGACGTTTCACTTTTTCAGATTCAAAATTACTTGAACAGACAGCGTCGGGGAGGACCAGAATACAGATACGCAAATAAAAAAATAAGCACAATGCCTCGCTGAAGTGCAATAATTGCCACTGTGGCAGACAAATGTAGCAGTAATTTTGCAAGAAGCAAGATCCCACAAGCTACAATGAGATACCTAATCTGTTAATCTGATTTTGATTTTGCTGGATAAAATGATGTTAATCACAATTGCCAAAATGGCTGGTTTAACTTCAAGTATTGTGTGGTACTTTTAACCTCAGTAAGAATCACCAACGATAAACGACAACATTTAAGATGGTTTCAGTTGAGGGACAGAACCTCCAATAATGCAGCAAGTCTATCAATATTACACCAAAATATCAACATAGATTATCCCACAATGCTTTGAATCCAAGAAGTGGAGGTGCCTGTGTTGGACTGAAGTAGACAAAGTCAGAAGTTGCATGACACCAGTTTATAGTGAAACAGGTTTATTTGAAATCACAAGCTTTTGAAGCACTGCCCCTTCGTCAGGTGAAGTCAGGCACTTCACCTGAGAAGCAGCAGAGCTTCAAAAGCTTGAGATTTCAAATAAACCTGGTGGACGATAACCTGGTGTCATGTGACTTCCGACTTCGAATCTGAGGGGAAGGGCTGCCAATAGAGACAAAGAGCTTGGAAGCAAGTAATGTGGTCAATATTATCTTTGCCATTTCATTCCACATACTTTTTTCAACATGCTGAAATATAATGGGATAGGTCAAAATCAAGACAAAAAACTGGTAAGACTCCAGTTAAAATGTGTACAAACTTGAGCACTCAGTTTAAAATGAATACAGAAACCATAACAGGTTACAAACAGAAATTCACTTTTACAGCAAGGATGAGAAGCTTTAGTAAAGTGGAGGGATATGGGTGTTTTTCTAGCCATGCCAGAACTTCTTGGCAATCCTTCAGGATGTTTATCTTCTATATAGTAACAAAGACTATGAATCCCTGTTTTAAGTTTGCTCAATACAATCCCAACTGTTGAATCCAGTCAAAACAGCCTCTTTTGACTGAAGTAAAATGTCTCTAAAACAATTGCACATGCATTCATTAGAGATATTTCCACTCTACATAAAACCAAATCACAGGGGTTCCACAACAGTTTTCAATCAAGTTGTGCTGTAACAGTCCTCAGTTTAGAGACTGATTCCAAAATTTAACAGCAAGGAAATTCCTCTACACTAACTAGCAGAATAATTTGATCTGCAGAGCTCAGTAGTGGCTTAACATCTTGGCATTGCAGGAGGAAGCAAACTCATCCTCTGACCATTAGGGTGCTACTTCACCAGTACAACCACCACATGCTGCTCCTCACATATGAACCATGACACTCTCAGTATCAACTCTTCAAGTCCGTAAGCTATATCCACAAAAGCCAGTCTTCGCAAATACAGCAAATGATGCAGGGTGATGGCTTGTTCTGGGCAACAGGTTATGGTTGCAGGCAGTTTTTCCACACCTTTGTGCCACTCATATTAAGCAAGTTTTTTGATCCAAGAAGGCATGTCATCAGAAATATTTCAATCTCAACTCTGGTCTCTTTTAATGTCTTTCAAATGCGGCACTAAGACAAGGCCTCGTTTGTCATGTTACAGACGTGTTTCAATCAGGGGATTCTTTTCAGAGTGAGCTTGCCAATATTTACCCCTGAACAAAAAGCACTAGCAGCTGATCTTCTCATTCCTTTTGGTGGGTCTTAGTTAGGGACTAACTTACTTCCTATGTAAAACTGTCACTATACATTAAAATTATTTGTGGTGGTAAAGCATTTGAGATTGTGGGATATTATTTTTCCTCAGTCTTCATGCACCTGAAGTAGTGCTGGCAAGACCAGCATTTGCTGCCTATTCTTAATTGGCCGTGAGATGTCTTCTTGAACTGCAGCAATTCATTTGGCATTGAAGCACTCAGAACTGTTATCGAAGTGATATCCAGATTTTGACACAGCAACAATATTCAAGTCAGGATGGTGATTCAGAGCAGAATTTGCATTCAATGGTTCCTACATACAGGCAGTCCCCAGGTTGCGAACAGATTCTGTTTTGGAGTCTGTTCATAAGTAAATTTGTATGCAATTCAAAACACAATGCAAGGCAGTTGTAAATAAATACAGGAAATATTTGTATATTGAGTCTTTAAAATTACACCCCTGTATGGGATCACATTCATATGCACAAGTGTTCATAAATCAGGCGTTTGTAAATCGGGAACTTCCTACATCTCCCTGCCCTGCATTTCTGGTTCTAGAGATCGCAGGTTTGGAAGATACTGTCAAGTGAGACATGGCAAGTTGTTGCAGTGCATTTTGCAGATGTTACACATTGCAACCACTGTGCATCAACCTGGTGCTGTGGAAGCTGTGAATGTTTAAGGTACCATTTTATCCAAACGATGTTGACCTTCAAGTTTTGTTGAAACTGCTCTCATCCAGGCAAGTGGCGCATATGCAATCACACACCTTGCCTTTCAGATAGTGCACAAACTTTGAGGAGTTAGGAGGTGAGTTACTCACTGCAGAAATCCCAACTTCTACTCTATGATAGCTACTGCATTTACAAGGTTGGTCCAATTCAGTTTCTGGTCAATGGTAACCCCACCCTCCACCCCACCAGCAAGATGAAACTGAGAAATTCAGTGATGGTAATGCAATTAAATATTAAAGAGACATGATTCTACTTTATTAAGGATGGTCAGTGCCTGGTATTTGTGTGGCACAAATGCTACTGAGCACTTATAAGCCCAAGTGTGAGTCCAGATCGTGCTGCAGATGGACACAGACTGCTTCAATGTCTGTGGAGTCACAAATAGCACTAAACAATGTGCAATTATCAGCAAACATACCCACTTCCAATCTTATAATGGAGGTAAGATCATCGATGAAGTAGTTGAAGATGGGGGTTGGGCCGAGCACAATATTCTTAGGCTGAGTTGGTTGACCTCCAACAATCATAATCATCTTTCTTTATGTTTGATATGATCTAAATCAGCAGAGCATTCTATCTGATTCCTAAAGTGTTTAATTTTGCTGGAGCTTCTGAATGTCACAGTCGGTCCAATATTGCACTAAGGTCAAGAGCAGTCACTCTCATCTCACCTTCAGGTTTTTTGTCAATGTTTAAAGCAAGGCTGTAACGGGGTCAGGAGCTGAGTGGCTCTGATGGCATCTGTACTGAACTTAGTAAATAGGACATTGGTGTGAAATTGCTGCTTCATTGTAGACTGATGGGCAGCAAATGGCTGGTATGTATTTGTTCTACTTTGTGCAGTCAGGACATACCTATGTAGTTTTCTATATTGTCAGCTAGATGCAAATGTTGTAACTGCACAGAAACAATTTGGCAGTTTGGAGCGCAATCACACAACACAAGTAAAACAACAGCTAGAGATTCAAAATAAAAAAAAACAAGGTGCAGGAGAAATGTAGCATGTCTGGCAGCAACTGTGGAGAGTGAACAGAGTTCATGTTTCAAATCCCATATAACTTCTCTTCTGAAATGACACTTTCATATTGGATTTGAATGTTAATTCCACTTATCTCTCTATAGATGCTTCCAGACTGCTGAGTTTCTCCAACATTTTGTTTTAATTTCACAAAATCAAGTTCTTTCCTCTTAAGAGATAGTAGGAACTGCAGATGCTGGAGAATCCGAGACAACAAGGTGCAGGGCTGGATGAACACAGCAGGCCAAGCAGCATCATAGGAGCAGAGAGGCTGACGTTTCGGGTCTAGGCCCGAAACGTCAGCCTCTCTGCTCCTATG
>NW_025972403.1:0-9725 GCF_021869965.1 Rhincodon typus
CAGCCTGCTCCTATGATGCTGCTTGGCCTGCTGTGTTCATCCAGCCCTGCACCTTGTTGTCTTGGATGCTAAAGATCCCATTTTGAAGTAGAGCACTGGAGTTTTCCATGTGCCTTCTGTCGAATCTTTAACATTTTGGACAACAGTAGGAAAACAGATCTCTTATCAGCTCTGATAACGAAACGTTAGCCTGCTTTCTTTCCATGGATGCTGCCTGACCCGCTGTGATCTCCAGCAATTTTTGTTCTCAGATCTCCTTATCATAATTACGTTGTGGAAGCTTGCTGTAAGAAAATTAGTTGCTGTGTTTCCTACATTACACCAGTGATTACACTTCAAAACCCTTCTTGACCTCTCAAATACCTTGCAGCTACTAAAAGGTATTCGTCTGTCAGAGAATTGAGGGATATGGGGAATGGTCAGTGTCATGGCCCATTTGGTTGTTTCTCAAGTCCTCCCCCAGGGTCATCACAACAAGTTAAATATTTAATCTAATTACTCAAAATCCCCAACATTCCTGCCTGATGAATTCAAGTTAATCAAAACACAGACCAGATATCTTAACAAGAAGCTATTAAATAAATCAGTTTTAACCACTGGAGATGGCCTAGTGGTATTATCGCTGGACTGTTAATCCAGAGATCCAGGTATTGTTGTGGGGACCCAGGTTTGAATCCCACTACGGCAGATGGTGGAATTCGAATTAAGAAGAAATCTGGAATTAAGAATCTAATGTTGCCCATGAATCCATCGTTGATTGTCAGGAAAAACCCATCTGGTTCACTAATGTCCTTTAGGGAAGGAAACAGCCATCCTTACCTGGTCTGGCCTACACGTGACTCCAGACCCACAGCAATGTGTTTGACTCCTAACTGCCCTCTGGGCAATTAGGGATGGGCAATAAATACTGGCCTAATTAGTATTGCCCTCATCCCATGTATGAATTTTAAAAAAGTAAAGACCATCTCTTTTATTTAGTTTTAATTGCTCTGAAACGGGAAAAGAATTTGTTTTAAAAACCATGGATTGTCAAGGGATTGCTGCATTTTTTAAAAGCAAATAACCTGACATCACTGTAACTGTTGTTTACACTGCTGTTGGTTCAAGCAGTGGGGATATTTTAGTTACACAAACTGCAGCCACGGTACTGTGTATGAATGGAGCTTTGGCTGGCAACAAGTATCTGATTGGTTAATAATGATAAAAGCCCCTTGTCTGTTGGTTACTATGATTAGGTTCCAAGGAAACTGATCAGCTTTTGGGTGTGAATGTTTGAGGAAGAAGCCATCAGACCTCTGGAATGGAAATAGCTGTCCTTCCTCTTCAGTAAAAAGCCTCTCAAACCTGAAGATAACCAGTTTATACTCAATACATGACGCCCAAGCCCAAGTCCTTTAGTTTTATACATTAATCTCTTAAATTGGACTTTGTTGAAAGCCTTCTGAAAGTCAAAATAAACCACATCCACTAGCACCCCTGATTAACTGTTACACTCATTATTGTCCTCAAAGAATTCCAGTCCATTTGACAGGCATGATTTTCCTTCTGCAATAATTTCCCTTAATTTTGCCAATTAAGTTGGTGGGAGAGGAAGAAAGAAACGGAGAATTTCTTTCCAGAATGTTTTTTGAGATTGTGGATTGATCCCAAGGATGAGGGATTTATTTTATGAAGAGAGATTGAGCAGTTTAGGCCTATACTCTCTGGAGATTAGTAACAGGTTGAAGGGCTGTGGAGAGTAGGCAGGAGAATGGAGTTACGACTGAAATTGAGACTGAGATCATATTAAATGGTGGAACGCTCAAGAGACTGAATTGCCTACTCCTTCTCCTAGTTCTTACAGAATTGAGTGTCCAATAGAAGACAGAGGATGGTAGTAGATGGAAAGTATTCAGCCTGGAACTCAGTGACCAGTGTATGTTCCGTAGGGATCTGTTCTGGGACTTCTACTCTTTGTCATCTTTATAAATGACTTGGATGAGGAAGTGGAAGGGTGGGTTAGTAAGTTTGCCGATGACACGAAGGTTGGTGGAGTTGTGGACAGCATGGAGGGCTGTTGTCGGTTGCAATGGGACATTGACAGGATGCAGAGAAGTGGCAGATGGAATTCAACCCGGAAAAGTGTGAAGTGATTCATTTTGGAAGGTTAAATTTGAATGCAGAATGCAGGGTTAATGGCAGGATTCTTGGCAGTGTGGAGGAACAGAGGGATCTTGGGATCCACGTCCATAGATCCCTGAAAGTTGCTACCCAAGTTGATAGGGTTGCTAAGAAGGCGTTTGGTGTGTTGGCTTTCATTGACAGGGGGTTTAAGTTTAAGAGTCGCGAAGTTATGCTGCAGCTCTATAAAACCCTGGTTAGACCACACTTGGGATATTGTGTTCAGTTCTGGTCGCCTCATTATAGGAAGGATGTGGAAGCTTTAAAGAGGGTGCAGAGGAGATTTACCAGGGTGCTGCCTGGACTGGAGGGCAGGTCTTATGAGGAAAAGTTGAGGGAACTAGGGCTTTTCTCATTCGAGCTAAGAAGGATGAGAGGTGACTTGACAGGGGTGTAAAGATGATGAGAGGCATTGATAGAGTGGATAGCCAGAGACTTTTTCCCAGGGCGGAAATGACTATTATGAGGGGGCATAATTTTAAGGTGATTGGAGGAAGGTATAGGGGAGATGTCAGAGGTAGGTTCTTTACACAGAGAGTGGTGGGCGTGTGGAATGCGCTGCCAGCAGTGGTAATGGAGTCAGATGCATTAGGAACACTTAAGCGATTCTTGGATAGGCACATGGGTGATATTATAATGTAGGGTATGCAGGGTAGCTTGACCTTAGAGTAGGATAATAGGTCGGCACAACATCGTGGGCCGAAGGGCCTGTACTGTGCTGTATTGTTCTATGTTCTTACTGCTCACAAAATTTTCAAGTCAAATTGATGTGATTTGCAGCCATGTGCCATTACTAATGTATTTGTGCAACACACTGCTTCAGAGGGACGGATGAACCTTTAAATGATATGCCCAGAGCAAAAGGCATCAGCATCATAGCTGTCATTCCTGTCGGAGCTGTTAGAGGTGTTGGGAGCGAGGTGCTTCATTACCAGAACCAATAAAAACATAACATGAATAAAGGAGAAACTGTTCATCAGATGTAAAGTGATAAAAGTGTTGTTCCTGCAGAAATGAAATCCTGCTTAAGCCTAACAGAGGATACCAGCTGCAGCAGTGGCTGGAGGCAACAATCGAGTTGAATTTTGCTATGGGGTGGCACATTGGTTACAGAGCCAGGGACCTGGGTTCGATTCCAGTTTCGGGCAACTGTCTGTGCAGAGTTAGTGCATTCTCCCTATGTTTGTGTGGGTATCTTCTGACTGCTCCAGTTTCCCCCCAACAGTCCAAAGATGTGCAGGTTAGGTGGATTGGCCATGCTAAGTTGACCAGTGTCTCGGGATGTGCAGGTTGGGTGGGTTAGCCATGGGAAACATGGTGTGGAGGTGCCAGTGTTGGACTGGGTAGGACAACGTCAGACGTCATTTGACACCCGGTTGTAGTCCAACAGGTTTATTTGAAATCTCAAGCTTTCGGAATGTAGCCCCTTCGTCAGGTGAAGTGAAAGAAAGTACATAGGTACAGAATTTATAGGCAGAATGATCAAAAGATTGTACAAATGGTGTGAGTGGAGTGTTGACAGGCTAAATAATAGGTCTATGCTGGTGACCAAAGTGTCAGACGGTGTGAGTAAAGTGCCAACAGCTGAATAACAAGTGAAGGGATGATTAAATGATCCGATTAAATGAGGCAGAGAGATAATTACAAAAAATTAAAAATAAGGTGGTGCTGGAGACAAAACAAATGACTTAAATAACATGTTAGATATAAGAGTTGCATGCTAAGGGTCTAACCAAAAGAATAAGTAATCCAAAACTGTAAAAACTAATTAAGGTAGAGAATACCAAGTGGTGTGGGAGGGTGAACTGTGACAAGGATGCAGAGATCCTTCAGCATGATATGGACAGGTTGGGTGTGTGGGCACATCAATGGCAGATGCAGTATAATTTGGATAAATGTGAGGTTATTCACTTTGGAAGCAAAAACAAGAAGGCAGATTACTACCTGAATGGCTGTAAATTAGGAGAGGGGAGTGTGCAGTGGGACCTGGGTATCCTTGTGCACCAGTCACTGAAGGTAAACATGCAGGTGCAGCAGTCGGTAAAGAAGGCAGATGGTAAGTTGGCCTTCATTGTGAGAGGTTTCGAGTACAGGAGCAGGGATGTGTTATTGCAGTTATACAGGGCCTTGGTGAGGCCATACCTAGAATATTGCGTGTAGTTTTGGTCTCCTTTTCTGAGGAAGGATGCTCTTGATCTCAAGGGAGTGCAGCGAAGGTTTACCAGGCTGATTCCGGGGATGGCAGGTCTGACATATGAGGAGAGATTGACTAGGTTAGGATTGTTTTTGCTGGAGTTCAGACGAATGAAGGGGGACCTAGTGAGGATGTTCCCAATGCTGGGTGTATCCAGAACCAGTGGTCACAGTCTGAGGATTCGGGGGAGACAATTTAGGACAGAGATGAGCAGACATTTCTTCACCCAGAGAGTGGTGAGCCTGTGGAATTCATTACCACAGGAAGTAGTTGATGCCAAAACATTGAATGTATTCAAGAGGCGACTAGATATAGCACTTGGGGCGAATGGGATCAAAGGTTATGGGGAGAAAGCAGGATTAGGCTATTGACTTGGATGAGCAGCCATGATCATGATGAATGGCAGAGTAAGCTCAAAGGGCCAAATGGCTTCCTCCTGCTTCTATCTTCTATTTTCTATCATTACAGGTTATCAAGGTGATGGTGTCAAAACAGAACAGTAGGGAAAATTTTACAAACACAGAACAGTGTGTTGAGGTTACATGTGGCGCAGCATGAACCCAAGATCACAGAAGAGGCCATTTTCATGTGTATGGAACTTGGCTATCAGTTTCTGCTTGGCGACTCTGCATTGTTATGTGTCTTGAAGCCCACCTTGGAGGACACTTACCCAAAGATCGTAGGCTGCATGTCCTTGACCGCGAACATGTTCCCTGACTAGGAAGGAACATTCCTGTCTGGTGATTCAGCCTCCAATCTTTGGGTAAGCATCCTCCAAGGTGGTCTTCAAGATGCACAACAAAGCAGAATCGTCGTTGATTGGACAGTAGGGTGGGGTCATGCGTATCTGTAAAATCTTCCTCACTGTCCTGCTTTTTGACACCATCACCTTGATAACTTGTTGTGATCTCTCTACCTTAATGAACTTGTACAGTTTTGGATTACTTATTACTTTGGTTAGACCCTTGGAATGCAACTCTTACATCTAACATGTTATTCCAGTCATTTGGTTTGTCTCCAGCACCACCTTATTTTTAATTTTTTGTAATTATCTCTCTGCCTCATTTAATTGGATTATAGATCATCCCTTCACTTGCTATTCAGCTGTTGACACTTTACTCACACAGTCTGACACTTTGGTCACCTGCAGAGATTTAATATTCAGCCTGTCGACCCTCCACTCACACCATATGCACGTTCTTTTGATCTTTCTGCCTATAAATTTTGTGCCTATGTACTTCCCTTCACCACCTGACAAAGGAACAGAAGTCCAAAAGCTTGTGATTTCAAATAAACCTGTTGGACTATGACCCGGTGTCATGTGACTTCTGACCTTAGCCATGGGAAGGGTAGCTGGGTGACTGTCAGGACTGGGAAAGGGAATAGGCAGGCAGTGCAGGGAACCCCTGTGGCCGTTCCCCTCGATAATAAGTATACCGTTTTGGATACTGCTGGGGGGCACGACCTACCAAGGGAAGGCCATAGCGGACAGGTCTCTGGCACTGAGCCTGGCCCTGTGGCACAGTAGGGAAGGGGGGAGAATAGGAGAGCAAATGTAGTGGGGGATTCAATAGTAAGAGGCACAGACAGGCGATTCTGTGGATGCGAACGAGATGAATGGATCCGTGATGTCTCGGATTGTGTCTTCAGGATCCTTAAGGGGGAGGGTGAGCAACCAGCAGTCATTGTACACATCGGTACCAATGACATAGGTTGAAAAAGGACAGAGAATGTGAAAAACGAGGACAGGGAGTTAGGTTGGAAACTGAAGTCCAGGACAAACAGGGTAGTTATCTCTGGATTACTACCGGTGCCACGTGATAACGAGGTAAGAAATAGGGAGAGAGTGCAGCTAAACACATGGCTACAGGGCTGGTGTAGGAGGGAGGGCTTCCATTATGTGGATAATTGGAGCACATTCTGGGGAAGGTGGGACCTGTACAGTAAGGACAGGTTGCACCTGAACCAGAAGGGCACAAATATCCTGGGAGGGAGGTTTGCTCAAGCTATATGGGATGGTTTGAACTAGATTGGCAGGGGGCGGGGAACCAGATTTGTAATTCAGAGGATGAGGTATTCAGCCTTCCAACAGACGCAACAGGGAGTGAGGTTGTTTATAAAGAAATGCGGTCAATGGAGCGTAATTGTGGTCACAGAGGTGGTTTGAAGTGCGTATACTTCAATGCTAGAAGTATCAGAAATAAGGTGGATGAACTAGGAGCATGGGTCAGTACTTGGAACTACGATGTTGTGGCCATTACAGAAACGTGGTTAACTCCGGGACAGGAATGGTTGTTAGAAGTTCCAGGATTTAGATGTTTAAAAGAATTAGGGAGGGTGGAAAAAGAGGCGGGGGAGTGGCATTGCTAGTCAGGGCGAGTATAGCAGCTACTGAAAGGCAGTTCGAGAATGATATGTCTACAGAGTCAGTTTGGGTTGAGGTCAGGAACAAGAAAGGAGCAGTCACTTTGTTCGGGTTTTTTTTACAGACCCCCTAATAGTTGCAGAGAAGTAGAGAAGCGGATTGGGAGGCAGATACTGGAAAAGTGCAGAAGTCACAGGGTTGTAGTCATGGGTGACTTCAACTTTCCAAATATTGATTGGAAATATTTCAGTTGTAATAGTTTAGATGGAGCGGATTTTGTCCAGTGCATTCAGGAAGGATTCCTGACACAGCATGTAGATAGACCAATACGAGGAGAGGCCACTTTGAACTTGAAGCTTGGCAATGAACCGGGCCAAATGTCAGACCTGTTGGTAGGAGAGCATTTTGGCACTAGCGATCATAAACTCTGTTACTTTTACAATAGTCATGGAAAAGGATAGGTACATACAGCAGGGTAAGGTTTATAATTGGGGAAGGGTAATTACAATTCTGTTAGGTAAGATCTGGGTAACATAAAATGGGAACAGATGCTGTCAGGGAAGAGCACATTGAAATGTGGAGATTGTTTAAGGAATGCATACTGCGTGTGCTCGATATGTTTGTCCCTAGCAGGCAGGGAAGATGCGGTCGAGTGAGGGAGCCTTGGTTCTCAAGAGAGGTCGAATGACTGGTTAAGAGGAAGAAGGATGCTTATGTAAGGTTTAGGAAACAAGGAATGGAAAAGGCTCCAGAGGGATACAAGTTATCCGGGAAGGAGCTGAAGAAAGGGCTTAGGAGAGCTATAAGGGGGCATGAGAAAACCTTGGCAGATAGGAATTCGGAAAACTCCAAGGCTTTTTACACGTATGTGAGGAATAAGAGAATGACCAGAGAAAGGGTAGGGCCGATCAAGGATTGTAAAGGGAATTTGTGCACGGAGCCTAAAGAGATAGGAGAGGTCCTTAAAGAATACTTTTCTTAGGTATTCACAACTGAGAGGGACCTAGTTGTAGAGGAGCACGTTGTGAAACAGACAGGTAGACTAGAGGAGGTCGATGTTAGTAAGGAAGATGTGCTAGGAATTTTGAGGAAGTTGAAGATAGATAAGTCCCCCGGGCCTGATGGGATTTATCCAAGGATTCTATGGAAAGCGAGGGAAGAGATCGCAGGGCCTTTGGCGATGATCTTTTCGTCCTCATTGTCCACGGGTATAGTGCCGGAAGATTGGAGAGAGGCAAATGTCATTCCCTTGTTCAAAAAAGGGAATAGGGATAACCCCGGAAACTACAGGCCAGTTAGTCTTACATCAGTGGTGGGCAAATTATTGGAAAGGGCGCTGAGAGATAGGACTTATGATCACTTGGAAAGGCACAGTTTGATTCGTAATAGACAGCATGGATTTGTGAGGGGTAGATCGTGCCTCACAAACCTTACTGAATTCTTTGAAGAGGTGACCAAACACGTGGATGAAGGTAGAGCAGTGGATGTGGTATACATGGATTTAAGTAAGGCGTTTGATAAGGTTCCCCATGATAGGCTCATGCAGAAGGTAAGGAGGCATGGGATAGGGGGAAATGTGGCAGATTGGATTCAGAATTGGCTGACCCTTAGAAGACAAAGGGTGGTAGTGGACGGAAAATATTCAACATGGTGCTCAGTTACAAGTCATGTACCACAAGGATTTGTTCTCGTTCCTCTTCTATTTGTGATTTTTGTAAATGATTTGGATGAAGGAGTGGAAGGGTGGATTAGCAAGTTCGCGGATGAATACTGAGATACAGTCTATTAGACTAGACGGGATTGAGGTTCATAAGGAGGAGGTGTTAGCAATTCTGGAAGGTGTGAAAATAGATAAGTCCCCTGGGCCGGATGGGATTTATCCTAGGATTCTCTGGGAAGCTACAGAGGAGATTGCAGAGCCTTTGGCTTTGATCTTTATGTCGTCATTGTCTTCAGGAATAGTGCCAGAAGACTGGAGACTAGCAAATGTTGTCCCCTTGTTCAAGAAGGGGAGTAGAGACAACCCTGGTAATTATAGACCAGTGAGCCTTACTTCGGTTGTGGGTAAAGTGTTGGAAATGATTATAAGAGATAGGATTTATAATCATCCAGAAAGGAATAATTTGATTAGGAATAGTCCACACAGTTTTGTGAAGGGTAGGTCGTGCCTCACAAACCTTATTGAGTTCTTCGAGAAGGTGACCAAACAGGTGGATGAGGGTAAAGCGGTTGATGTGGTGTATTTGGATTTCAGTAAAGCGTTTGATAAGGTTCCCCATGGTAGGCTATTGCAGAAAATACGGAGGCGTGGGATTGAGGGTGATTTAGCGGTTTGGATCAGAAATTGGCTAGCTGTAAGAAGACAGAGGGTGGTGGTTGATGGGAAATGTTCATCCTGGAGTTCAGTTACTCGTGGTGTACCTCAAAGATCTGTTTTGGGGCCACTGCTGTTTGTCATTTTTATAAATGACCTGGATGAGGGCGTAGAAGGATGGGTTAGTAAATTTGCGGATGACACCAAAGTCGGTGGAGTTGTGGTTAGTGCGGAAGGATGTTGCAGGTTACAGAGGGACATAGATAAGCTGCAGAGCTGGGCTGAGAGGTGGCAAATGGAGTTTAATGCGGAAAAGTGTGAGGTGATTCACTTTGGAAGGAGTAACAGGAATACAGAGTACTGGGCTAATGGTAAGATTCTTGGTAGTGTGGATGAGCAGAAAGATCTCGGTGTCCATGTGCATAGATCACTGAAAGTTGCCACCCAGGTTGATAGTGTTGTTAAGAAGGCGTACGGTATGTTAGGTTTTATTGGTAGAGGGATTGAGTTTCGGAGCCATGAGGTCATGTTGCAGCTGTACAAAACTCTGGTGCGGCCGCATTTGGATTATTCCGTACAGTTCTGGTCACCGCATTATAGGAAGGATGTGGAAGCATTGGAAAGGGTGCAGAGGAGATTTACCAGGATGTTG
Organism: Rhincodon typus; assembly: GCF_021869965.1. Classification (NCBI taxonomy): domain Eukaryota; kingdom Metazoa; phylum Chordata; class Chondrichthyes; order Orectolobiformes; family Rhincodontidae; genus Rhincodon; species Rhincodon typus. The sequence goes on from NW_025972403.1 coordinate 9,686, forward strand.
CCTGGTATGGAGGGAAGGTCTTATGAGGAAAGGCTGAGGG
>NW_025972404.1:0-9725 GCF_021869965.1 Rhincodon typus
AGGAGCAGGAAGGCTGACGTTTCGGGCCTAGACCCTTCTTCAGAAATCAGAAATTTCTGATTTCTGAAGAAGGGTCTAAGCCCGATACATCAGCCTTCCTGCTCCTCTGATGCTGCTTAGCCTGCTGTGTTCTTCCAGCTCTACACCTTGTTATCTCTGTTTGTATCAGCTGCTGTTTATCCCTGAATGTCTGATCCACCTAACCTGCACACAATAGACAATTTAGCATGGCCAACACACCTAACCTGCACATCTTTGGACTGTGGGAAGAAACTGGAGCACCTGGAGGAAACTCACACAGACATGACAAGAATGTCTGCATGGAGTTTATACAGTCGCCTGAGGGTGGAATTGAACTCAGATCCCTGGTATTGTGAGGCACCAGTGCTAACCACTGAGCCATTGTCAGGAATCTAGAAACACTGGCTGCAGGAGACAAAAACCAAGTTTAAAAGGTGGCCAAGTATGTAGCAGCCTGTGGAAGATGCTTCAAATTAAGAATAGCAGGTGGGCCTCTGAGTTTGAAGAACGAATACAGGGCTTTCCAAGATCAAATCTCAACAACACTATGAACAAAAGTAAGAGATGCTGATGTATGTAGGAATGCATTTCCGTCTCTAGTCACAGGCTGTTCTAGTTCAACCATCTTTACTCCAAAGCAAAGGCAAATTTATTCAATGGAACTTATTTTTAACATTAATCCTGAACTAGGTGCAATTCTAAATTATGATAGGAACTTAGTCAACTTTATCATCTATCAAATGCTCACACTCGCAAGAGTTTTTAGAATATCAAATATTTCACAGAATGAAACATACCTATTTGGTATATTGTAGCAGAGACAACTCACCTGAGATAAATCGACTCAGTACAAACAATTCCTAGTTTAAGAAATTGGGATAATTTATGTTTGTGGGTCTTTAAAGCAACAAGTGTGTGTGTGCAATCTTTAGAATGATGACTCCATAATATTTAATTATTAAATTCCAATCCTGGACTGGATTTTATTAATTAAATATTATTGAGGCAACATTCCTAGATTTGATTTTAATAGTGGTTTTAATACTATAGGGTATGGAAAAATTAAGTTATGAAAATATCTGTCAGAGTAATGAGTATACCTAACAGTAATTTTGGCTACATGCATTTGCCTAGAAAGAAATGTAAAATAACAAACTCACTTAGAAGTGTAACAAGTTGTTCAAAAACACCTAGAAATGAATAGGATATACAAACAAATATTTAAACTAAGAACACATTCACAATCCAAGTATAATTTTGAAGTTTTTGGCTTGTCTCATTCTTTGACAGGGATTCCCTATGAGAGAACTCAACTCTATGATTGTGACCAAGATGGCTGCTCTGCCATTATTTACTTATAATGGATAATATAAAGACATTTTCCGCTGCTGTCTGTTACATTTGCTGTGAAAAAGGAGAATTCTTGATGGTTCAAAATAATTTTAAGGATTTTGGTTCATAGAAGATTGTTTCAGGGCTTTGAGCTTCACAGCTATGAGGCGCAAGAGCTGCAAAGTCCTTCATATCTTTCCACCCTTTCTGAAAAAAGTCTTATGACTTTGTTCTTGGCAGACATTCAAATTCTGTGCTAATTAGTTTTTTTTGTTAAGATGATGACTCAATAAAGCTCCAATATTGTAAATTTTTCATTTATTTCATTATTTCCTTTCCAAAAACCCAAAGTTTAGTGCCACTGTTCAGCTGAATGGGAATGCATTTACTTGGTCAAATTCTTACTTGTCCAATTATTGCCGAAACAACTCCAGCAAACTAACTCTTAAGGCCATGGTGCAATGTCTACACACTCACGAAGTCTATGACAAAACCTATAAACTAAGGTTGCTTTTATACAATGACAGATCACAAAAAGAAGTGCTGTGAAGTGGGCTATTTTATTTATCTAGACCTAAAACTGTCTAGCTTTGGGTTGATGTAAATTGATATAAAATAATTAAATGTAGTTTCTTTTGGATTTTCAATCTGCTTCATTCAAATCCTTAACAGTTACAGATTTCTTCAAATCTTAGATATTGACAGATTGCTACGACAATTCAATGCACTTATATGTGAGTGTATAAATGGTTACTGACATCATGCAATTAGAGTAACACACGTAGAATGAAAAGTGATCATTTTTCCAGCAATTTTCGCAAAGGAATGCATCATAACTATAAACAAATAGCACCACTTAATGTTTGAAATGCTAAACATGTTACAAGAGTATTTAGACATTACTCAGACTGCTCAAGGCTGCGAACAAGTTCATTTAGTTGGAATTGTGTTTTAAAATCAATTAAAAGGATGTCAAGAAACTATGACATATTCTACCAAAGTAATGCCCTTGTGCTACAAAGTGGAATAGCTACCTCATCCTGCTGCTGGTTCACTTTACAATATTTGAAACAAATGTTGTGACATTCGAGTAATTGTATTTATCATGTAATAAAAATGTACCAATCTAGATCAGACCACAAGTGATTTATGTAAATCTCTTCTGAATCTTTAATGCTGTTTCAATGCATACAATTTTTAAAAGCATGCCTTTCTCATCTTGAGAAAAGACATTTTGTGGTGACTACAGAGACATGTTTATGAAGATTCCCTGTATCCCACACGCATTCCCATAGATCTCCACAAATTCCAAAACACAGCTGGCACCTGAAAAGCAAGCTGATAGCAAATTTTATCCCTTTGTGTATTGATGTTGACTGCATGAGGTCATTTGGTTTGGGAACATTCCAGAGTTGAATAGTTTCAGGTAAGCGTAATGTGTGCTTTGTTACTGTGTTGCACACGATGCCTCTCTAACTTCAACCAGTTCACGAGATTTATATACATCCTGGGTCATCTCAGCAAATTAGAGAAAGGGCTTACTTAGTAAATGTGGAAAGACAAGAAACCCAACCAGGTAATGGAAAAAGTAAGAACCACTCTTAACCAGTCTGCGAGTATTGGAATTTTCAGTTTTCTCTCTAACTCCATTTTTTTTGCGTTCTCTCACAATCAAATATTACAAACTCTACATCAGCAATGTAAATATATCCAAATGTAATCAATTGAAATTGTAATAATATGTCTATTCCAGGAATCTTCATCCAAGGTTAGCATCACTGCTGTTTAATATTAACACAAATGACTAATTACAATTTCTTTATGATTCATATATGCAGATGATCTCTGCAAAATCATAAGGAGAGATTTAAAGCATCCAAACATAAATCTCTAATGAGTGTAGTTGGAGGATATGTGACAGACTCACTCCTGCCACAGAATGTCCACAGGTCTATCCTTAAGTCCATCATAAATGGAAGCAAAAATTGCTGGAGATAACTCAGGAGGTCTGGCAACATCTGTGGAATGAAAGCAGAGTTAATGTTTCGAATCCAGAGATCCTGCTTCAGAACAGCTGGGAAAGTGCTACTAAAATCACATGTACAAGGTATTCCTGAACTGAAAACCCTTCCAATGCTTGAGGCAAATCATGGATCTGCAGAAAAATGAAGACAAGATCTAACAAAAGAAATCCTGACCTAAAGAACAGATGTTGGGTGGAAAGTGCTCAAGAAATCTATTAACGCACTGAGAGTCATGACATACATAAATGCTTCATCTGCAGTTAAGGCTCAACCAACCAAGGGCCTAAACCCACTGAGAGTTAATGATGGAGTTTTACTCATCAAGGACAGGGAGACAGCAAGCACTTGTTGGAAGGAGCATTTTGAGGACCTCCTCAACAGAGATTCAGTCATGAAAGTGACTACTCTCATTTACAACCCATGACATGCTATCTGCCACCAACTCAGCACAATCTTATCCCTACATGAGGTCGAAAAATCTATTTGGCAGCTGAGAACAAACAAGGCTGATGGAATCCATGTTGAAATAGTTAAAGACAATGAAGAATCATTCTGGGCTCATATACACAGCCTCATTTCCTTTTATTAGAATAAGGAAAGCATGATCAGGAAGGTCCAAGGTGTTGTAATTGTGACCATCTTCAAGAAATGAGATAAGACAAATTAAGGTATGTACACAGGGGTGTCCCACCATCTGCCACAGGGAAGATCTTGGCAAAAATCCTTCTCAATCATCCTCTTTCAGTGGCTGTAAAGCCCCTCCTGGAGTCACAATACAGATTCCATCAATAGGCATACTGTAGACATTCTGTAGACATGATCTTCACAGCAAAACAATTTTAGGAAAATTGCAGAGAGCAGCAGCAAAAAGACCTCACAAAGTCCTTTGAATCAGTCAAACAAGCGGAACTGTACAGCTTTCTCCTTAAATTTGATTTCCCACAAAAACTTATGACCATCCTCATCCTGCTGCATGTTGGTGTACAAGATATGATCCTCACCAATGGATCCAGCACACACCCAATACGTGTGCAAATTCTGCTCAAGTAAGGCATTATCATTGTAGAAACACCCATCTCTATCATTCTTGTCACATCACTCATTCTGCAACTTATTCATGAGACATCCCACTGGTGTGAAGCTAATCTAAAAGATGAGCACAAATCTGTTCAACCTGTATCACATCCACTCCAGAAAAAAACAGCTTATCCTCTGTCATTGAGTGCTGTATGCAAACATGTTTATTGTGTGCATGTTCAGAGGTAAAGCTCTGAACTATTGTTCATTCACTAACAGAGCCATGTGAAAGTTTTGGTCTTTGGCCAATATCTGGAATACAGAAACCATCCACAACACTGCTGCTGCCAAATGATCAAGAGTCAAAGTGAACGACTGGACAAGGTTGATCAATTCCTAGACCTTAGCAGCTTTCTCTCACTGATGATCTGCATGAACAAGGAAATTTAACATTATCTCCACTGTGGCAACACAGCCTTTGGACATCTGCAGAACAAACTGTTTGATGACAAAGATCTCAAGCCTGACATCCACATCATGGTCTATAGGGAGCAATATTACTGGCCCTTCTGTACATGTTGGAGATGTGGACAATGTACAGCAGACATTTCAAAGACTCAGTGAAATGTCACGAGCAATGCCTCCGCAAAACCCTGCAAATCCACGAGCAGTATAAATGCTCTAATGATAGTGTTCTCCCCGGCATCGAGGCACTGGTTACAATTAATCTGCTGCTTTGGGTGGGCAGGTCACATCAATATATATGGCTGACACAAGACTTCCAAAACAAGCCCTCTTCTCCAAACCTCAGCACATCAAGTGGTTACCAGGAGGACAGAGCAAACACTTCAGGGCCATTCTTAAATCCACCCTGAAAAATATACAATACCCCCACTGACTCATTAGAATATCTAGCCTAAAACCACCCAGTTTGTAGAAGAAGCCAAGGTGCCAAGGATGTTGAATATCTCCAACCGGCTCAGGTGTAGATTAAACAACAACTGTGCAAAGATTATATGAAAACCCAAGTGTACCATCAAACACCACCCGCTGTGGATCCAGTTTGAACTATTTAGTCATCTTAGGACCAACGACGTCAGAGTTGAAGAAAGTCATCCATGACCCTGGGGGATTATCTAAGAAGAGAATGATTTGCCGAACAGTTGCACTGCAAAAGAAGCAGGGTTAAAGAAGCTGACACTGTAGATCTAAAGCCATGAACGATATTGGACACAGTACAGATTGTAAAGCCAAGCGTGTGCAACGTTCAAAGTATAGCAATCAAAAGCATCATTGAATATCTTACTGCTCAGCAACCAAATCCTCTGAACAGAGCTGCTTATATATACTGCTTCAACCCTGCTTTTGCACTGTAAATATTTGGTGAATGAAAAATGTCTGCACAGGTGAAGTATTGAAGTTTTGAGAAAGTGAACCTGGAAAACCACAAGGACTACATCAAAGGAAAGGAGTGATAAAAATAGGGGTAAATGGTGAATGGTGGAATTCCTGAAATTATAAAAAGTTTGGAAGTATACACCAATTGGTCAGCATCAGAAAGAGAGAGGCACAATTTAGTTAATTGTTCAATCAGGATCCTTCTCCCATAAAGTACTTATGAAGGATTAAATCTGAAATATTTACCTGCTTTTCCCTCTCTGAACATTTGCAGAATTACTTGCTCCTTCTTTTCTCCACATACTCTTTTTCTTAGCAGCAAACATTGACAATTCCTTAACAGGAAGCAGATGCATTCTGACAACGTCAGCAGTGATTCAAGTGAACAAACATTAATAATGACTTTGTAAATCACACACAATCCAGACTAGCAAATACATCACTGTTAATTTATTGCTACTGTGTCAATTTTCTGGATTTCTGAAGCACTTTGTGGGAGCATAACTCACTACATGAAGGACTGGAACATATAGAAAAGAAGGCCCCCACAGTTCTTGGAAATCCTGGATAAAGAATGGGGACAATGGGAGGCTGTGGCATATTGACAACATAATTAGCCTTTTATTCCAGAGACCCATGCTACTGCATGCAGACATGGGTTCAAATCCCACTATGGCAGATGCTGAAATTTGAGTGCAACTAAAAAATCTCAGATTAAAGGCTAATCTAATGATGCCCATAACACCAATTTGAATTGATGCAAAAACGCATCTGGTTTACCATCGTCCTTTGGAGAAGGAAATCCACCATTCTTAGAAGACAGCAAGACATAGAAGCAGAAGTAGACCATTCCGACCAGAGTCTGCTCTGTCCCTTAATAAAATCCTGGCTGATCTGATAATCCTCAATTCATGAATATACTTAATGACTCAGCCTCGACATTCCTCTACAGTGAAGAATTTCATAGGCACCCTCGAAGAGAAGAAATTCCTCATCATCTCTGACTTAAGTATGCAACACTTGTCTGTCCCACATGTAACTTTCAACTCATAGCCATTTCAATGAATCTTAAAAGACCTGTGAAAATGGACTAAAAAGCCACTCTGTTGTGACAAAATGTTAAAAAGCCTAAGGAAAGGAATGAAACTAGAAGGCAACTTGGCATTGACCTAGGCACTGGCACTAAGCGACAATGGAAACTCTGTCCTATCAATCTTGCAAATCCTCCTAGCTACCATCTGATGACATATGGCAAAATTGGCAGTACTTACCCACAAGCTAGTGACACAACAGCCTGACATAGTCATGGTTACAGAATCATATCTTACAATATCTGGACACCCCACCATCAGCAAATTTAGGTATGTCTTGCCTCAATGGAAAAAGGTGGTAGAACAGTAGAATATAGTTGGGAATGTGTTGCCCTGGAGCTTCTTCAAAGACTGTGATTTAATGAACACTTGTGGCAGCAGCAAGGAAGCCTTCTGCTGATTGCTACCTACTGTGGGCTGAGGAATCAGTAGTTTATAACCAAAAGACCGTAAGTATAGCAACAGAAGTAGGCAGTTCAGCCCATCTTTACTTGAGAACATAATCTGGTGAGTACATCACTGATACATGTCCACAACTGATTGAGATAAAAATGGCACAGGGCTCTGGCAATGAAGGGATGACCAGAGAGAAGATCCCTGTTCAATCCCAGGAAGAAGATGATCCCATAATCTAGCCCTTAATGACATAGTCAAAATGCACAGTGAGATACAGGAACAGCAGACAACCACTAAGATGCATTTACTAAGCTCGATTGAAGGATGGAGGAGTTCACCAACATTAGCAGTACTATCCTGGCTCTGACATGCATGTGTCTTGATGTCTCTGTGGATAGGTTGGTGACTGCCATGGAGAGACAGGTCCAGCACACTCAGCATTTTGGGCATAAGTGCTCAGCATTAATGACAAGATGAGAGGGAGTTAAGGATCTTTAACCCCACTTCAGGTGCTCCTGCCTCTCAGGGAGACAAAGTGGTGAGAGCAGGTTCCTATAGAGAGGAGGGGCCATACCCTCCTCTCTATCCCTCATTGTATCCCTCATAGCTTCTTCTCAGGACGCTCCAGGGGTGCCCGGCCTCTTTACCTTCCCCCTGCCTGCAATTGAAAAGGCTGTAGATGTCCAAGATGAAGAGAGTGAGCCTACATCTGGGCCAGGCATGCTCAGCAGGCCTGTGCCCATCAGGTACAAAGGTACCACAGAATGATCACCTGCGTTTCCCAGGTCAGAAAGACCTGGAGGTCCAAACTCCATCCTAACTGAACAAATCAGGTCTGCCAAGTCAGGCCATCCTGGGAGACAGAGGAAGGACAGAATAAAGTACTGAGTGCACATAGATGGCCTGTGCGAAAAATCATCATAAATAAGCTGTCATTTTTGTAAATAGATATTAACTTGCATGGTTAAAAAGTCTGCTTGAGTATAATTTTCACTGTCAAACCAGTTAAGTTGCACCCTGTGAGAGATGAGCAGCCTCTTCAGACATCACTATTAAAATACAATGCATTGATTGCAGTCTTCAAAGACATTGTACAAGAACCTCTACTGTCTGAGGCTACCAGCAGACAAGGAGAATGATATGGAAAATATAGAATGTGTGGAAATAGATAGTGCCATCCTGAAGAATGTCTAAATTATAGAGGAGGTGGTGCTGGACATCTTAAAATGCATAAAGGTGGATAAATCTTGAGGACCTAATCAGGTATTTCCTAGAACTCTATGGGAATCTAGGGACATGATCACTGGGCCCCTTGCTGAGATACTTGTATCAATGATTGCCATTAGTGAGGTGCCAAAAGACTGAAGGTTGGCTAATGTGGTGCCGCTATTTAAGAAACGTAGTAACGAAAAGCCAGAGAACTATGGACAGGTGAGCCCGACATCGGTGGTGGGCAATTTGTTGGAGGAATTCTGAGGGACAGGATTTACATATAATTGGAAAGGCAAGGACTGATTAGGGAGAGTCAACATGGCTTTGTGCCTGGAATGCTATGTCTCGCTAACTTGATAGAGTTTTGTGGGCACATAACGAAGAGGATTGATGAGGGCAGAGTGGTGGATGTGATCTATATAGACTTCAGTAAGGTATTCGACAATGTTCCTCACGGTAGGCTGGTTAGCAAGGTTAGATCATACTGAATACAGGAAGAACTAGCCATTTGGATACAGAACCAGCTCCAAAGTAGAAGATAGAGGGTGGTGATGGAGGGTTACTTTTCATAATGGAGACCTGTGATTAGTGATGTGCCACAAGGATCAGTGCTGGGTTCACTGCTTTTCGTCATTTATATAAATGATTTGGACATGAACATAGGAGGTATGGTTAGTAAGTTTGCAGATGGCACCAAAATTGGAAGTGTAGTGGACAGCAAAGAAGGTTACCTCAGAGTACAACAGGATCTTGATCAGATGGGCCATTGGACCGAGCAATGGCAGATGGGATTTAATTTAGATAAGTGCGAGGTGCTGTGAGGTGCTGCATTTTGAAAAGGCAAACCAGGGCAGGCCTTATGCACTTTATGGAAAGGTCCTGGAAAGTGTTACTGAACAAAGGGACCTTGGAGTGCATGTTCATAGTTCCTAGAAAGTGGACCTGCAGGTTGATAGGATGGCATTTGTTTTTTTTTTCCTTCCATTTGTAGGATGTGGGCTTCACAGGCTGGCCAGCATTTCTTGCCTATCCCTAGTTACCTTTAAGAGGGCATCTGGTATGCTTGCCTTTATTGGACAGTGCATTGAGTATAGGATTTGGGAGGCAATGTTGTGGTTGTGCAGGACATTGGTTAGGCCACTTTTGGAATACTGTCTGCAATTCTGGTCACCGTGTTACAGGAAGGATGTTGTGAAACTTGAAAGGGTTCAAAAAAGATTTACAAGGATGTTAG
>NW_025972405.1:0-9725 GCF_021869965.1 Rhincodon typus
TGAATGAATAAAGAAAAAAATTGCAGTAGGATCATCAGCTGGGAGATAAGTCCTGCCTGCTATCAGTATCTGCCAATGTTAGAGGCAGGTTTACAGCACAGAAAATATAGTTTGCCTTCAGCTCATTGTTTTTGATTAGCACAGACTTAATCAGCTAACTACTCATCCTATTTTCCCAGAAATCACCTTCAAAGAATTCTTAGGGGAAGTGGGGAAGGGAATGAAAATGACAGGCATGAGCAAAAAAAAAAAAGACAACCAATTCATCCCACTTAAAGTACCATGACAGATTTCGATGAAAAAAAAAGTACCTAGGAACTGTGCACAATGAGAGAAATCAATGCTCTCACTGGGTACTGGAATTCGTGTAATTATTTGACAAAAATGGACCAAGAACATTTGTTTCTTGGAGGTAATTACATGCAGTATAATTACCTTACATATAAAATTGTAATTTTAATAACCAGTATTTTCACAAAATATTTATTCAAGTACGAGAGGTGTTGGTGTACCAATAGTGTCATTGCACTGATAATTTAAATCCCCAGGTTATAACAAGTGGTTTGAATTCCACCATAGCAAATCATGAGACTTGAATCAAACATTGGAATAAAATATTGACTAGACTAATAACCAAGTAAACTGGTGATTGTTCAAAATCATTGCTTCATTGTCGTCTTTTAGGGAAGGAATTTTGCCATGCTGTGGTTTACGTGACTCCAGATCTACAGCAACATGGCTGCCTTTTGACTGCTGCCTATGTGATTAGTGATGAGCAATAAAGGTGCCCCTGAAGGCTGAGCATGCAGTTCTTTTATTCATTCAAAGGATGAGGGTATCGCTGGCCAGGCAGCATTTATTGCCCAACCCTAACTGCCCAGAAGGCAGTTAAGAGTCAACCACATTGCTGTGGTTCTGGAGTCACATGTAAGGATGGCAGTTTTCTTCCCTAAAGAATGTTAGTGAGCCAGATGGGTTTTTCCAACAATCAACAATGGATTCATGGTCATCATTAGATTCTTAATTCCAGATATTTATTGAATTCAAATTCCACCATCAGCCATGACAGGATTCAAACCCAGGTCCCCAGAACCTGGATCTCTGGATTAACAGTCCATCACCTCCCACCACAGTCAAAAGACTTTCAATACCAGTGGGTGCTGCAGCAGCTGGGTGCATCATCAGCCCAGACAATGTTATTTTAATTTACTAGCTTTGTTTCATTTTGTAAGTGGCTTTTTCATATGTTTGATTTCAATAGTGCCCTAGCAGGGGGCTATATCACTTAGTTTGGACTTCCTGAAAGAATCGAGGGAGCTTCATTTTGCTTTTTAACCCCTTCAGATCCCTATCACAGGAGGGTTTGATGGGGACAGTGTCAAAGGAACTTTGCTTTCCATTTTCTTCTTGGAAAAGAATGGAGTGCTGGCCTAACCAGCAACACATCCTAGAAGGCAAATAGTCAGAATATGGAGAATAACTGAAAACTACAATTAAAAATCCAAAGCACATTTAGTCAAAGCTACAATGGATTGAATTAGTACAATAATTCAAACAAGTGTTAGACTTGTAAAATATTACCACCCCTGGTTGGGGCTTGTTAATGAGCTCCTCTTTGAATTAGGGAACAAATCTACAAAGGATCTTCAGCTTCTGAGGTCTAATGACATTAGACCGGTGTCAAGTCATGTTACTTCAGCAGATTCCTACAAAAACAGCTTCCTTTAGTGGGTCTTGGACCCGTGCAGAACCACTGCTCCCTTCATTATGCTGTTGATAGTGGCTGCATTATAATTGATGTACAACATTCAAAAATCAAACTATGCAGAACTACTACCATTTCCTTGAAGAGCAAAATTTAGAAGCAAGAACAAACAGGAATTCACAGCAGTGTCAAACAGAAAACTGGAGAAACTCAAGTCTGGCTGCATGTGTGAAGACAGAAACAGTTAGCATTGAGAATCTGGTCTGACTCTTAAGAGTTGGGGTCTATAAAGCACAGAAAAAAGCCCTTTGGGCCATTTAACCAGTGTTGGTCAAAAACAAGCTCTTAACTATTCTAATTCACTTTCCAGCATTTGGTCCATAGTCTCATGTCCCTTGGCATCTCAAGTGCACATCTAGATCCTTAAAGTGTTAGAGGGTCTCAGCCCCTACCATCCTTATAGGAAGTGAGTTTTAGATTCCTACCACAGTGAAATGAATCTTCCTCGAATCATCTCAATCTCCTGAACTTTACCTCAAACCTATGACTCTCGGTCATTGATCCTTCCACCAAGGGAAAAAAGTTTCTGCCTACGCCACTCAAATTTTATACATCTTGATCATGTACCCCTTCACTTGGGTCCAAGGAAAACAATCCCAGTCTCTTGTTCAGTGAGCTATGTAAAAAAGCCTCAAAAGAAAGTGGGGTGCTGTTTTCCAACTTGCCTAGAGCCTTGTTCTACCTTCATTGGTCTGAATCAATCTTTCTCCTTCGAAAAGAAAAATCTGTGCTTTAACGAATCACTGTGGTAAAGCATTCAAATGGTTCACTAACAAACATCCTAAACTCCGGTCAGAAAAGTAATGGATTCAGAGTCAATATTTGAGCACATATTCTAGATCACCACAATAGGTATGGTACCAAATGAATACTGTCTGATTAAATTTAGGCAAAAAACAAAAAAGGTACCATGGCATTATTCAAAAAGCATGACTCACCAAAAATCAAAAAAGTCAGAAAATAGTGTGGAGCTGGAGGAACACAGCAGGTTAGGCAACACAAGAGCAGGAAAGTTGACGTTTCAAGTTTACAAGACCCAAAACTTCGACTTTCCTGTTGCTGCCAGACCTGCTGTGTTCCTCCAGCTCCACACTTGACTGACTCCAGCATCTGCAGTTCTTGCCATCTCAAAAAAGGTCAGACAATAAGATTAGAAAATCAGGGTTACAGAAACAAGCCAGATAATTTGTTTGGGTGCTGTTCATAAGGGACTCTAGAAGATGGCAGGAGGGAAAAAAAAAAAAAAAAAGAAGCATGTTAGGTCCACCCCCACTCTGTCTTCCAGAACCAATTCTGGGAGGCCTTTTCTGCTGCCAAACCCCATTTCCAATGTTGCAGCTGTTCAGTGCACATGCACTTTACACATGAGGAAACTGGCTGGAACTACATGCATGCACATTAGCAACTGAACATAGGCAGTTACCACAGTTGTAGTGTCAGCAAACACTGCCTTTCATAAAACATCACAATGCTCAAAACGTCTGCTAGCCTACAAGTTGCTGCATTTAAAGTTATTTACTAGCCATTTTATTCAAAACATTCTACAAAAGATTTTATAAATGCAAATTGTTTATTTTTATTAACTGTACTTGGAAGCCACAACTATTTAAAAAAGTGTCTTCCACTGTTAACCAAGGAGCTCAGGACGAAGCCTACAGTAAACCTTGGGACCTGCAAACTAAGGTTATAACTTATTTATGGGTCTTATCGTGCAGTCAGAGCATCACTATCTTTGGGCTAGAAGATTCAAGCTCACTTTCCCCAGACCTCTGTCATGTCCAAGTAGGTGGATTAAAATAAGTAACTGAATGAATAAACATTGTTAAAAAACACTTGCTCCAGGATAACAGGTACATAGTGAGCCAGTCAACTAGTCCCAAGTACCATACTCAAAGTGTTCTTCCAGATTTGCGGGAAGAACGTTCAATTTTCACTTTCATTTCCATTGGACATGGGCATTTACATACCAGTAGTCAATTTGTTTCCTTTTAAAATTCACTTGTGGGACATGGGAGTTGCCAGCTTATTGCTGGTCCTTAGTTGCTCACCATGGGGGCAGTGAGCTGCCTTCTTGAACCCCTACAGTCCATGTGCTGTAGATAGATCCATAATGCCCTTCGAGGGATGCCAGGATTTGACCCAGCACCAAAGGGAGTGAAACATTTTAAAAAGGTAGCAGTTTTTTGTAAATCTCCTATTGAAACTTTTTCAATCTGGCATTTTTCTACAGTGCTGCAATTTTTTTTCCAAATCTCCTTTTATGATTGATTGTTTAGTTGTATGATGGAAATCACCAAAAACACTCATGATACCATTGTTTCTTTTGGCTCAAACCCATGTCCCTCTGGTTCTCAGCTTATCAAGACAAGATTTCCCTAGCAATGCTGACAAATTCCTCTGATTCAGAGCACCTCTAAAATCAATCTTCCTGAGGAGGAGATCAATCCTCATTTCTCCAATATATTTTTTATAGTGGAAGTTTCTAATCCCTCAAACCATTCTCACGGATCACTAAAATCTTACTCCAGTTTGGAAAAAATAAAACAAAATCATTGCATCACCACTGTTTGTCACTGAGCCAACTTCATAGCCATATTGCTACTATTTCTTTTTATTCCATTAGCTCCAACTTCACTGACAAGCCAGTTACATAGGACTTGGTCAAGTGCCTTTTCAAAATCCCAATGCCAAAACCTTCAAGGAAGTTCAGAATGATTTGCCCAACTGACTTAAAATTTTGTCCTCAATTAGGTTCTAAAAAGCCACTCCAAGGTTAACTGACTGCCATGTGGCTGCTGGCTTTATCTTTATGTTCCAATAAAATGGTGTACAGTTACAGATTCATACAGCATGGAAACAGCCCTTCGCCTTAAACCTATGCCCTCTAGTTTTGGGCTTCCCACCCCAGGGAAAAGACCTGGTCTATTGACCCAATCCATGCTCTTCATGATTTTATTAACCTCTTAAAAAAGGTCAGTACTCAGCTGCCTACACTCCAGGGAAAGTAGCCCCAGCCTCTCCCTACAGCTCAAACCCTGGCAATATCCTTTTACATCTTTTGAACTTTTCCCCAAATTTAGCAACATCTTTTCTATAGCAGGGAGACCAGAACTGAATGCAGTATTCTAAAAGTGGCATCCTGTACAGCCCCAATATGACCCCCCAACTCTGATACTCAATGCACTGAATGATGAAGGCAAGCATGCCACATGCCTTCTTTCCCACCTTATCCATTTGTGTTGTCACTTTTGGGTACAGTGGACCTGTATACCTAGATCCTTCTGTATAATAAAGGTTCTGCCATTTACTGTATACTTCCCTTCCACATTAGAACATGAATAGGGTGAATTGCCATGGTCTTATTCCTAGGGTGGGGGTCCAAAGCTAGACAGCATAGCTTTAAATTGAGAGGGGAAAGAAATAAAGTTTAAAAAGGGACAACTTTTTCCCCCCATGCAGAGGGTGGTACATGTATGGAAGCTGCCAGAGGAAGTGGGAGCCTGGTTCAGTTACAACATTTAAAAAGGCATCGGAGGGATATGAATAGGGAGGGTTGAGGGGGATATGGGCCAAAACGATGGCAAATGGGATGAGGTTAGATTGGGATGTCTGGTCAACGCAGACCAGTTGGACCAGAGGGCCTATTTCCTTGCTGCAAGGCTCCAACTCTTTAGATCTTCCAAAATAAAAATCAACCTCCCATTGGTCCAGATTAAATTCCATCTGCTGTTTCCTGGCCCAAGTGTCCTGCTGTATCCTCTGCACTGTCTGGAAAGCCCCAAATCTTTGCAAAAAAAAAAATTACCAAAATCAGACCACCTGCATTGTCATCTAAATCATTTCAATATTTCAAACAGGGGCCCCAGCATTTATCTCTGCAGAACATCCCTGTGGTCATGAGGTTGCCAGTCAGAAAAAACACCCTTTTCCACTATCTTGTATGACTAAGCCAGTTCTTACCAGCTCACTGTGGATCCTATGTGATTTCATCTTCAGTATCAGCCTAAGGAACCTTGTCCAAGGCTTTGCCAAACTTAACAGTCACAGCCCTGCCTTCAATCATCTTTGAGGAAGTGAAAAAAACTCAAACTCCATGGCAACAAGCAATGCTAGCTACAAGTCCATATTTTCATTCTAGGAATAATTGAGTAGAATTGTCCTTCCTGATACCACCAGCCTACTTAGCATATGCAAGAGAGATCTGGAGCCAAATAATGGGAAGGCAATAACAAAATGCAAAACATTCCCAAAAACCATTGTGCAGTGACTTGCATGATAGGCATCAATACATTCCACAGCAAGTTTACAAAGCAATGTCAAATCACTGGACCTGAAATGTTAACTGATTTTTTCTTCACAGATGCTGCCAGACCTGCTGAGCTTTTCCAGCAACTTTTTGCAAGGTTGGTCAAAGTGATTTTCTTTAAAATTCACTATGGGCGAAAGGCTTCACTTATGTATTGCCCACCCCAGTTACCTAGTGGAAAAGATGATTCAGCCTCATTGCTGCACATCTGGAGTGATCTGTAGGCCAGACCAGGTAAGGATAGCAGGTTTTCTTCCATGAAAGACATTGTGGATTTTACGTTATGTAAAAACCATGCAATTTTTACAATAAGAAATAAAGACAGCAGGCTACCTTTTCTACCTTTTTATTGAAGTCAAAACTCCATCTGCCATGGTAGGATTCTAACCCATGTCCACAAGACCATTAGAAAAATTAGCAGAAACAGGCTGTTTGGCCCTTCAACACAGTTCCACTATTCATGGAGATCATGGCTGAATTGTGACCTAATGCCACATTTCTGCCATTAGCCCATATTCTTTAATACCTTGGCTTAATTACAGACTTAAACACCTGTTCTAGCATCACTTCTCATTTGTGGGAGAGCATTCCAAATATGTATCAACCTGTACATACAAGTGCTTCCTAACAGCTCTCTTGACTGGTCTAGTCCTAATTTTCAGATTATGTCCCCTAGCTCTAGAATCCTCAAAAATCAGTGGAAATAGCACCTTTATCTACTGTCTTTTCCTGTTACGATCTTAAAGGCTTCAATCAGATCACCCTTTGATCTAAATTTTAAAGAAAACAGGCCTAAATTTATATAATCTTTCCTCAATTTTATCCTCGAACTCTAGGGCATCATTCGCTCCAAGGCCAATATATCCTTCCTAAACTGTGCAGCCCAGATCTGCTCAGAGTGGGGTGGCACGGTGGTTAGCACTGCTGCCAGGGACCTGGGTTCAATTCCAGCCACGGGTGACCATCTGTGTGGAGTTTGCACATTCTCCCCGTGTCTGTGGGAGTTTCCTCCCACAGTGCAAAGATGTGCAGGCTAGGTGGATTGGCCATGCTAAATTGTCTGTAATGTTCAGGGATGTGTAGATTAGGTGGGTTATAAGGGGATGGGTCTGGGTAGGATGCTCTCAGGGTCAGTGTGGACTTGTTGGGCTGAAGGGCCTGTTTCCACACTGTAGGGATTCTGTGATTCTAGCACTCCAAGCGGAGTCCAACCAGGGTTGTGCATAGCTGCAGGATGCCTTCTGCCTCTATATACTCCAGTCTAAATATAAAGGCCAACAACCCACTAGTTCCGTTGATAGTTTGTGCACCTGTTTGTCACGCACACACACACTTCCTTACATTGAACACCATCTGCCAGAGTTTTGCCCATTCACTTAGCATAAAATTTCAAAGATTGCAAGGGAAGCATTCTACTCGGATCTAATCCAATGGAATGAATGGTGCATTAGATTAAAAAAGCCAGAATTATTAAAAATATACAACAACAAAGCATTGCTTAGGTGCCCACTGTGTATTTTTGATCTATTTATTGGAAAAGTCATTAAAAGCAAGAGGGTTTATACCTTCACCAGATTATTCCGAGGAAGGGAAACTATGAGGATACAGTTCTGTTTGAAAAAGTGGATATACAGAATAGATAGATGATTATGAATGACACTGGAGTGAATAAAACTGCATTTCAAGTTAGAAGTTGCAAGATGAGGGGAGCGATTTGAACAAATTAATATTTGAAGCATAAAACTCTTTACAATTGCAGTTTATATTTATAAAGCACTTCCAACAAAAAAAAGGAATACCTCAGTAGTCTGGAGGGGTGGAGAAGTTTAGAAAGGATGAAATTGTAGAACATAGGACCTAGGCAGATGAAAATGACTACTGGTGGAGCAAATCAAGATGAACCAAAAATATATAGTGCTGAAATCTAGAGATTAAAGAGGAGATTACAAAGATAGAAAAAAAAGTGGTGAGGGTAGGTTGGTTAGCTCCACTGGCTGGATAACTGGATTGCAATTCAGAGTGCTGCCAACAGTGTGGGTACAATTCACACACCTGTTATTAAAGACTCTCCCTCAGCCGTGATTTGAGGACTGAGGTTAAACTACCAGTCATCTCTCTCTCTGACGAGAGAGCAGTCATATGGTCCGACAGGACTATGGTGACTTTACTGTTCAGATTATGAATCTGTGTTCGAGGTTCCACATTCTTCTTTACCACAATAACCTTTGATTCCCTTGCCTGTCAAGTCTACTTTCACTTTAAAAATACTGACCCTGTCTTCTGAAGCAGTCAAAATTGCATAACCATTTAAAAAGAAATCTTTAAAAGAAAGGGAAACTCCTAAAATGTAACATCCCCCATTTCCGAACTGCACCAAAAGAGGGAACATCTTTTCCCCATTCATTTTAATGATCATTCAGGATCTTAAACACTTCAAGCAACTCATGCCCACTCAACTCCAATGCATACATGGCCAACTTGTCCAGTCAATTCTCAAAGCTCCAAATGACTGGAGACTAGCAAATGTTGTCCCCTTGTTCAAGGGGAGTAGAGACAACCCTGGTAATTATAGACCAGCGAGCCTTACTTCGGTTGTGGGTAAAGTGTTGGAAAGGATTATAAGAGATAGGATTTATAATCATCTAGAAAGGAATAATTTGATTAGGGATAGTCAACACGGTTTTGTGAAGGGTAGGTCGTGCCTCACAAACCTTATTGAGTTCTTCGAGAAGGTGACCAAACAGGTGGATGAGGGTAAAGCGGTTGATGTGGTGTATATGGATTTCAGTAAAGTGTTTGATAAGGTTCCCCACGGTAGGATATTGCAGAAAATACGGAGGCATGGGATTGAGGGTGATTTAGCGGTTTGGATCAGAAATTGGCTAACTGTAAGAAGACAGAGGGTGGTGGTTGATGGTCCTGGAGTTCAGTTACTAGTGGTGTACCTCCAGGATCTGTTTTGGGGCCACTGCTGTTTGTCATTTTTATAAATGACCTGGATGAGGGCGTAGAAGGATGGGTTAGTAAATTTGCAGGCGACACCAAAGTCGGTGGAGTTGTGGATAGTGCGGAAGGATGTTGCAGGTTACAGAGGGACATAGATAAGCTGCAGAGCTGGGCTGAGAGGTGGCAAATGGAGTTTAATGCAGAAAAGTGAGGTGATTCACTTTGGAAGGAGTAACAGGAATACAGAGTACTGGGCTAATGGTAAGATTCTTGGTAGTGTGGATGAGCAGAGAGATCTTGGTGCCCATGTGCATAGATCCCTGAAAGTTGCCACCCAGGTTGATCGGGTTGTTAAGAGGGCAGACGGAGTGTTAGGTTTTATTGGTAGAGGGAGTGAGTTTCGGAGCCATGAGGTCATGTTGCAGCTGTACAAAACTCTGGTGCGGCTGCACTTGGAGTATTGCATACAGTTCTGGTCACCGCATTATAGGAAGGATGTGGAAGCATTGGAAAGGGTGCAGAGGAGATTTACCAGGATGTTGCCTGGTATGGAGGGAAGGTCTTATGAGGAAAGGCTGAGGGACTTGAGGCTGTTTACGTTGGAGAAAAGAAGGTTAAGAGGTGATGTAATAGAGACATACAAGATGATCAGAGGATTAGATAGGATGGACAGTGGGAGCCTTTTTCCTCGGATGGTGATGGCTAGCA
>NW_025972406.1:0-9724 GCF_021869965.1 Rhincodon typus
TTCAACTATGGTTCTTGTTTTAAGAAAAGGCCCTTACAGCTTTGGAGCAGAAAGATGTTGACACCTGACACTCACATTCAAGCATAATTTGATTTCTGTATTTCTAATTAACTTGTGTCACATTATAAAGACAAACTTTGGAAAAACTGTTGTAAAATGTATTTGGAGGAGTTCAAAAGCCTGCCAAGCACCGCTTTCAGCATTAGTGGAGACAAACTATTGCAATTTGAATTAAGCTGACCTTGTTCTTAGGGCCCAGATTTTTTTGTATTAGAATCTTTTCTCCCTCATCCACAAGAATTCCATGGTAGTCATGGTAAGCTATCTCTCCGAGTGCCAATGCTTCTGGAGAAATGGGTAGTAGGCCACACTTCATTGCCGAAACCTGGTATAATAGAAAATAATTGGAGATGTTGTTTAGCTATCAGAAATCTAGCATTTAATCAAAAAGATTTTTAAACTCATTTAAAACATGATATCTAGAACACAACCAGGCATAAAATTAAAGCTTCAATTATCACCTTGCTGGAGTTAACAGAACCAGTAAACTGTTTCCATGAAGTACAGAATGTTTTAACCCTTATGCCATTTAATCATTTTAAGCCACTTTTAGAAAAGGAGTTTAGTTAAAAATCAGTTTTATCAACAAGCTTGAAACATATTCAAAGATAAAGTATTTCAGATTAATACCCAATAGTTGCTTTACATAAGAATTTACATATGGAAGTGTAGAAATAATCACACTGCAGTGCCAAAACAACCACAGATTTGTCTATGTACTAATGAATGTTCCAAACATGCTGTTTCAGCAGTGAATATAAATTCCATTAATACACCTGCCCATACAAGAAAAGTTCCAGGCCACAGTACCTCCAATTTTAAACATCTTGGCTCTTGTATTCTATGTAGACTTCCAAATAGATTGAGCTCATGTTTATCAATCAAAGAACAGCAATTTTCATCTTCCAAATAGAGCTACAATATTTTGGCTTTTTTAAGAACATTAAACTTGAGTCTGGAGACTTTAGTGCTGCAATGGATTATCCAGAAGGCAACAAATTTAAACTCATCAAAAGGGATTTTTAAAAAGGCATACAAATACTTAACACTTAATAAGCTTTCGTCTCAAATTTGAAGAGAGGAAGCAAACTGGAAGAGAAAGTAGCAATGGCAAGCAAAAGAAGCAGGTTCAAAGAGGTTAATGCCTATATTTTATGCTATTGAATATTGATGTCAACAAATAGGGCACTACAGAATTGAAGTTTTCAGTTTTTCAACCGATCCATCATTTAATGGTCCAACTTTTGTAAGAGACTGACAATTGTTATTTTAGACTTTCCCATTTAATCTCCAGATATCTTGTTTTGCAAGCTGCTGAAAATGAGAGATAGAACTAGCATCGTTAGGTGGTTGTTTTTGACTGGCGCAAATAAGGAAACCAAACCTTCAGACAGTATTGTAAGTGCAGTCTCACCAAAGCCCTGTGCAATTGCTGCAAGCGCTCTTTACTGTTGTAATCCAATCCTCTTGCACTAACTGCTAATGTACCATTCTCCTTCCTAATTGTTGTTGCTTGAATTTGTACTGAATTCCTTACACAAACACACCCAAGTTTCACTGAATGTCAAGTTTTACACTTCTGAAAAAAAAAGTTTCCTTGAAGTGAAGTGAACCTTAACCACGTTATAGATTCCATTTGCCATCTTGCTGCACTTTCTCTTATCCTGTCCATATCTCTGTGCAGCCTATATCCTCCTCATAACTTACATTTGAACATAGCTTTGTACCAAATAGAAAACCTACATACACTACTCTTTCTAAGTCATTGACATGAATTGCAAGTAACTGAGATCCAAGTATTGATCCCTGCAGTACTCATTAATCACAGCCTGTCAAGTTAATCTTACTCATTGATTAACAGACAGGAAGCAATCTTTCATGTACACTAATATGTTACCCCAACTTCATGAGCCCTTGACTTGTACTAACCTTACCAAATGCCTTCTGGAAATTCACATACCTACATATATTGATTGCCCTTTATCTACATGACTAATCACATCCTCAAAAATACTAAATTCATAGAATAGAATTTGGATGTTGCTAGAAAGATATATAAGTTACCAAAGCTTTTCATCTTGCATCCTGTTACGGACCAGACCAGAGCCCCTCAAAATATTTTAAGAAGGTAGCCAAGACCCTAACTTTTTCTTATTTTAAAGGCAAATGTGAAGTGCCATCTCTGTTCCAAAAGGTCTTTACTCTCAGGCTGTACCCTCGGTTCCTACTCTCTCCTACCAATGGAAACATCTTCCCAACATCCATTCAGTATTCTGTAAGTTTCAATTAGATCCCTCCTCATCCTTCTAAACTTCATTGAGTATTGACCCAGAGTCCTCTAACGTTCCTCATATGTTAAGCTTTCCATTCCTGGGACCATTCTCATGAACCTCCTCCGAACCTACTCCAGGGCCAGTACATCTTTCTTGAGATATGGGGCTCAAAACTATACACAATACTCCAAATGTGGCCTGACCACAGCCTTATAGAGCCCCAGAAGTACCTCCCTGCTTTTATATTCAAGTCCTCTCAAAATAAATGCCAAAGTTGCATTTGCCTTCCCAACTACTGACTCAACCTCCAGAGAGAATCCTGGACTAGAACTCCCAAGTCTCTTTGCACTTAGACTTCTGAAGGAAAAGTCAGAAAAATAGATTTGTCTCACAGGTAAACCAGCAGCACAGAGAAACCTCAGCTTCTAGCTGTAACCAAGAGAGGGAAAGATAGCTTCTACTTCTTCAAGCCCACAACAACAATTGCTTAAAGCTAAAACTAAAAATTAAAAAAAAAACTAGAAATCCTGGTCTGAGAGAGCTGGCCACATCCATCCAGGTCGCCTCCACTGTTCCAACTTTTAATCAAACCCAAGACCTCATAAGCTGTTTACTTGAGTGGTTTTGAAAGACTGCTCTACACCTCTGCCTTACAACCTCTCTCCAAAATAAAAAGAACAAAATATCCTCTTAAAGCCACAGCATCATCACAACCCATCAAAACAAACATGAGAATGCCAAATTTCAAATGAGCAATTCCAAACAAGAATTTATACTCCAAGAGGAAATGGGTGTTGATTGGTTAGGAAGTTGACTCTGATTGACTGAGATGCTGGAATGGAGAAAGCAACAATGAACTACAAGCCCTACATGCTTCTAGGTAACTGAAATATGCTTTTTGAGCATATTACTTTTGTTTGTAGAAAATAGGTCCCTGCATATGAATATTGCTTCTGGTAAGTGTAAATGAGCCACATGCTGATCATCTTAAACTGGTTGTTTATACATGTATTGATATATTAATAACTACTCAAGTGTTGTTCAGTTGTAAAATCACATATAAAGTAAACTTTTTTGGGTTTTCTAAGTGCAGGCTGGTTGAATACAGTCTATACCCCGCCCATTATGAAACAGCTTGTTTGATTCCATCAGCCAATCATATGGACATATAGCCTACTTACCCGGCATCACACTGGCAAACAACTTCATACACGACATTACTTAATTGTGGGATAGGCAAAATGTCTGCTTGTATTTTTTGTTTTAAAATGATACTTTCGTTCTAAAGTGAGTGAGGAAAAAAAATGGCAGCTGGAATTAAATGTGAGAAAGTGTGAGGTTTTCACTTTTGTAGAAAAAAATAGGAAAGCAGACAATTATTTAAATTGAGAGAGACACTGCAGTATGCTATACAATTGAGGGAACTGGGTGTCTCATAGATGAATCCCATCAAATTCGTATATAGGTACTGCAAGCAAATGGGAAGGCAAATGGAATACTTGGCTTTTAGGAGGAATAGAATATTAAAGCAGGAAAGTCCCGATACACCTGATAAATGTTGGTAAAACCACACCTGCTGCGCTGCATACAGTTTTGCTATCTGAATTTAAAGGGTGATTAAAATTTCATTGATGGCAGTTTAGTGAAGGTTCTTGATGTTGATTCCTGGGTTGAAGGAGTTGATTTATGAGAAAAAAAACTGAGTAGGTTGGGTGTATTACCATCTGAACTTGGAAGGTGATTTTATTGAAGCATACAAAGATTCTGAGGTGGCTTGATAGGGTAGCTGGGAAGATGTTTTTCTTTTTGGAGGAAGCTAAGGCCAAGCGTAAAGCTTTAGAATAAGAGATCACCTATTTACAACTGAGATGAGACGAGGATGAATTTCTTCTCAGAGGGTCATTTGTTGTTGGAATTCTGTACCCCAGAAAGCAGAAGAAGCTACATTAATGGATACGTTCAAGACTGAGTTACACACTTTGTTTTAAAATATATATTCATTCATAGGATGTGGATGTTGCTGGTTAGTACAGAATATATTGCCCACCCCTAGTTGGATTTGAGAAGAGTTAGTGAGCTGCCTTTTTGAACTGCTGCAGTCCATTTGGTTTAGGTACATAATGCCATGAGAGAGGAATTCCAAGATTTTGAACATGGAACACTGAAGGAATGGTGATATAGTTTCAAATCAGGATGGTGTGTGGTTTGGATCCTTTGCAGATGTTGGTGTTCCCATGTATCTGCTGACTCTATCCTTCAAGATAACAGTGGTCATGAGGTTAGAAAGTGCTGCCTAAGCAGCTGTGGAAAATTAATGCAGTACACGTTGTAGATGGTACACACTGCGGCTACTGAGCGTCAGTGGTAGATTCTGCCGTCAATCAAGTGGGTTGCTTTGTCTGGGATGGTATCACATTTCTTGAGTGTCATTGGAACTACATCTATCCAGCAAGAACTGCAGATGCTGGAGTCAGAGACAACAGTGTGGAGCTGGAGGAACACAGCAGGCCAGGCAGCATCAGAGGAGCAGGAAGGTTGACATTTTGGCCAGGATCCCTCTTCAGAAAAAACGTCAACTTTCCTGCTCCTCTGATGCTGCCTGGCTGCTGTGTTCCTCCAGCTCCAGCATTGGCAGTTCTTGCCATCTCAGTGATTTATAACCCCACTGCGAAACCTCTTCCAAGGATGCCCACCTTGAAGAAGTTGTCCCCCTCCCTCTGGAAAGACCTCAGTGGATCTCTCTCCCAGTGCAACCCACTGGTAACATTTTCTGCCCTGAAACTCTTCAACCACATACTGAAATAAGCCCGGTACTACAGGCAAAAACTAGCCAACTTATATTTCTCATGTTGTAAGTTCAAGCCATACATACTGAAGGTATTTCCACTGAGACACACAAAGCCAGGACAAAATTAAAGAGAGAGTTTGAAACTACAGTTTTCCAGAGAATATATAGGAAATGTAGGTTTCCGCTAAGCAGTAAGTCTTTGATAGGGATCATCAATTTTAAATGATCACAGGAAATAAACATGGGTTTGATTCATGCATAGATGAATGTCTTCTTTACAGAAAACTGTATAAATAGTTGAAGCAGAAGAAAGTACAAAGCCTTAAGACAGTGGGATAACTTTGAATTATTTTAGTAATGATATTGCACAGTAAACTGAATTATTTTTACTCTGTCTACAACAGAATAAGTCCGTCCATACTCATATCTTCCTCTATTAAAACCAGCATACTATGTACACATCTAAACTATATATTAACTTGCCTATGCAATCTCAATCACGTAATGTGCTGTGATGTCAAGAAAAGTGGTAGAAAATATTAAATGGTTTGGTTTTGGGAAAATGAGAACTCTGTTTCAATTCAGGCAGTCTGAGAAACATAGGAAAAAATTAACCTACTGCAGCTCCAGCTGGTGTGTGAATGTGTACGATGCATCGGACATCTGGTCGAGTTGCATAGATGGCAGAGTGCAAAGTAAAGCCAGCCTGATTTATTCCCAAATTGGTGCAGCCCCGATCAATTATGTCGCCTTGAAGATTAACTTTAACCTGTAAAGCAGAGAACAATTAATATTGTTGCTACAGAGTGACAAAACCACGTTTAGAACAAGAAAATATGCAAATTGCATTCGCAAAATAAAAGAAGGTATGGGACAGAGAATAAACCAGGATCTAACAAGGGCATAATAAAAGGCACTTAAATTTGATCTGCCAAGTTTTTGGGGAGAATCAAATGGGCACAAGTAGCCAGGAGAAAGAATTCAGTGTTTTTTTCAGGAGATTCCTAGAACAATATGTCATGGATCCAACCAGGGATTAGGCTTTTTTGGATCTGGTACTGTGTAATGAGGCAGGTTTAGTAACCTCTCAGAGTAAAGGAACATTCCCTATGAAAAGAGTGACCATAATAGTTAAAATTTAGCATTCAGTTTGAGACGCAGAGATCTGGGATGCAAACAACTGTATTAAATGTAATATTTTTATTTACTGTGGGACATGGGCATCGCTGGCTGGTCAGCATTTATTGCCAAACCTAGTTGCTCTTGAGAAAGTGGTGGTGAACTGCATTCTTGAACCACTGCAATTAATGTGCTTCAGGTAGACCCACAATGTTGAAGGGAGGGAATTTCAGGATTTGGACCAGCAACAGTAAAGGAACAACAGTATATTTCCATGTCAGGATGGTGAGGAGCTTGGAGGGGAACATGCAAGTGGTGGTGCTCCCATATATCTGCTGCCCTTGTCCTTCTAGACGGAAGTGGTCATGAGTTTGGAAGCTGCTGGGTAAGGATCTTTGGTGAATTTCTGATGCATCTTGTAGATGGTAAACACTGCTGCGACTCAGCATTGGTGGTAGAGGGAATATGTACTTTTAGATATGGTACAAAGCAAGTGGGCTATTTTGTCCCTGGGTGTTTCAAGCTTCATGAATGTTGTTGGAGCTGCACCCGTCCAGGCAAGTGGGGAGTATTGCATCACTTCTGCCTTCTGGATAATGGACAGGGTTTGAGCAGTCAGGAGGTGGTTATTTGCCACAGTATTCCCAACCTCTGACCTGCTCTTGTAGCCAGTGTTTATGTGATGAGTCCACTTGAGTTTCTGGTCAATGTTAGCCTCAAGGATGCTGTTAGTCATGGATTCAGTGATGGTAACTGAATATAAAAGGGCAGTGGTTAGATTGTCTCTTATTGGAGATGGTCATTGCCTAGCATTTTTGTGGCAAAAATATTATTTACCACTTGTCAGCCCAAGTCTGGATATTCTCCAGATCTTGTTACATTTAAATACAGACTGCTTTGGTATCCAAGAACATTGTGCAATCATCAGCAAACATCCTACTTCTGATCTTATGATGCAGGGAAGGTCATTGAAGAAGCAGCTGAAGATGGTTGGACCTTGGACACTACCCTGGGGAAATCCTGCGGAGATGTCCTGGAGCCTGGATGGTTGACCTCCAACAATCACAACCATTTCTCGAACTGGCAGGCAGTTCATTTATTGTCACACATATTATGTACAAAATACACAAAACTGTACAGTATCACCATTCTCCAGCAATATCTCACATTTTTGTGTAGATGCCAGTGTTGTAGCTATACTGGAACAGCTTGGCTAGATAAGCAGCAAGTTCTAGAGCACAGGTTTTCAGTACTACTGATGGAATATTGTTAGGGCCCATAGCCTCTGCATCTGTGATGTTCGGGAACAGTGGTGACAACCAAGGATCATCCACTTGACACTTCTGGTTGACGACTGTTGTGAATGCTTGAGCCTTATCTTTTGCACTGATGTGTTAGGCTCTTCCATCATTGAGGATGGGAACCTTTGTGGAGCTGCAGATGAGTCAGGATTGTAGAACTTAGATCTGATCTACTGGTTGTGGGATCACTTAGCTCGATCTAACATTTGTTGTTTAGCATGGAAATAGTTCTGTTTGGTAGCTTCACCAGGTTGACATACCATTTTTTGGTATGCCTTGCGCTGCTCCTGGGACGTCCTCCTGCAATCTCCATTGAAACCGGGCTGATCCCCTCCTTCGATGGTAATGGGTGAGTGGAGGATATGCCAGGCCATGAGGTTGCATATTGTATTAATAGCCCACAGAACCTCATGGATGCCCAGTCTTGAGTTCCTTGATCTTTATGGAGATTAATTCCAATAAACATGTGATATTGCATTTAAGTAAGACAAACCAGGGCAGGATTGGAGTCAATGGAGGGGAGTGGTGTCAAACAGAGAGACCTCGGGGTGCAGGTATATAGTTCCTTGAAAGTGGTGTCACAGGTAGACAGGGTTGTAAGGAAGATGTTTGTTACACTTGCCTTCATCATGAAAAAGCACTGAGTACAGGAATTGGGACGTCAGGTTACAGCTGTACAAGTCATTGCTAAGGCCATATTTGGAGTACTGCGTACAATTCTGGTCGTCCTGCGCTAGTAAGGATGTTATTAACTGGAAAGGGTACAAAAAAGATTCACTAGTATGTTACCGAGACTGGAAGGTTTGATTTATGGGGAGAGTCTGGATAGGTTGGGACTTACTTTTCTCCGGAGCAACAGAGGCTGAGGGGTGATCTTATAGAGGTCCATAAAATCATGAGGAGCATAGATAAGTTGAATAACCAAGGTTTTTTTCCCCCACAGTAGCGGAGTTCAAAACTGAAGGGCATAGGTTTAGGTGAGAGGGGCAAGGTTTAAAAGGGACCCGAGCAGTAACTTTTTCCACACAGAGGGCGGTGCATATATGGAACAAACTGCCAGAGAAAGTAGTAGAGGTAGGTACAATTACAATATTTAAAAGACATTTGGGCAGGTTCATGGATAGGAAAGGTTTAGAGGGATATGGCCCAAAGGGAGGCAAATGGAACTACTTCTGTTTAGGAAACCTGGTCGGCATTGAAAAGTTGGACCAAAGGGGCTGATTCCATGCCCTATACCCCTGTGATTCTGTTCAAAGTCTGTCACATACAGTACAGTATTCAGTGTCGCACAACACAATGCAAGGTATTCTCAACATTAAGGTAGACAGAGAGGAGGCTGGAAGAACACAGCATGCCAGGCTGTGTCTGGAGGAAAGGAAAAGTCAATGTTTTGGGTATTATCCTTCTTCAGGACTTTCTTGCTGCCTGGCTTGCTGTGCTCTTCCAATCTCCTCCTTGTCTACACTGGATTCCAGCATTTGCAGTTTTGTCTCATTCTCAACATTAAGGCTGGACTCTGTCTCCACAAGGATTACACAGTGATCACTCTTATCAGTACTGTCATAGACAAATGGATCTGCAGACAGCAAACTGGCAAGGATGAGGTCAAGTATGTTTTTCCCTCCTGTGGTTCCCTGAGAACCTGACGCAGACCCAGTCTAGCAGCAATGGCCATTAGGACCTGACTGGCTCAAGGGTCTAGGCCCGAAACATCAGCCTTCCTGCTCCTATGATGCTGCTTGGCCTGCTGTGTTCATCCAGCTCTACACCTTGTTATCTCAGATTCTCCAGCATCTGCAGTTCCTACTATCTCTGGCTCAATTAGTATTGCTACTGCCAAGCAACTATTGGTAGTAGACATTTAAATCCCCCGACCAGAGCGCAATTTGCACCCTTTCCACCCTCAGTGCTTCCTCCAAGTGTTGTTCAAAATGGAGGAGTACTGATTCATCAGCAGCAGCTTCCGTTGCCCATATTTAGCCTGAAGCCACAAGACTTCGTGGGGTCTGGAGTCAATGTTGAGGACTCCCAGGTCAACTACCTCTGCAGGGTCTGTTGTGCTGGTAGGACAGACATATGCTGGTGGTGTTTGTGACATTGTCCATAAGGTATTCTGTGAATATGACTATGTCAGGTTGTTGCTTGACTAGTCTGTTTTTGATATTAGAGATAACAAGGTGTAG
>NW_025972407.1:0-9724 GCF_021869965.1 Rhincodon typus
ATTGATACCATTGGGCTGCAGGGTTCCCAAGTGGAGTATGAGTTGCTGTTCCTGCAATCTTCGGGTGGCATCATTGTGGCACTGCAGGAGGCCCAGGATGGACATGTCATCTGAGGAATGGGAGGGGGAGTTGAAATGGTTCGCGACTGGGAGGTGCAGTTGTTTAGTGCGAACCGAGCGTAGGTGTTCCACAAAGCAGTCCCCAAGCCTCCACTTGGTTTCCCCGTTGTAGAGGAGGCCACAACAGGAACAGCGGATGCAGTATACCACATTAGCAGATGTGCAGGTGAACATCTGCTTGATGTGGAAAGTCTTCTTGGGGCGTGGGATAGGGGTGAGGGGGGAGGTGTAGCACTTCCTGCGGTTGCAGGAAAAAGTGCCGGGTGTGGTGGGGCTGGAGGGGAGTGTGGAGCGGACAAGGGAGTCCTGGAGAGAGTGGGCCCTCCGGAAAGCAGATAAGGGTGGGGAGGGACCACTGAGGGGGGTAAGTTGTGGTCCTTGAAAAACCTTGAAAAATTCCTTTTCTGGCAACCACCAGGAAACCGATATCCATTTCAAGCCCACCGACTCCCACAACTACCTAGAATATACCTCCTCCCACCCACCTTCCTGCAAAAATGCCATCCCCTATTCCCAATTCCTTCGTCTCTGCTGCATCTGCTCCCAGGATGTGGCATTCCACTCCCGAACATCTCAGATGTCCTCGTTTTTCAAGGACCGCAACTTCCCTCCCCCACCTCAGTGGTCGAGAACGCCCTCAACCGTGTCTCCCGCATTTCCTGCAACTCATCCCTTACGCCCCCTCCCCGAAATAACAACCAGAACAGAATCCCCCTCGTCCTCACGTACCACCCCACCAACATCCGGATCCAACGCATCATCCTCCGACACTTCCGCCATCTGCAATCCGACCCCACCACCAAAGACATGTTTCCCTCCCCACCCTTATCTGCTTTCCGGAGGGACCACTGTCTCCAGGACTCCCTTGTGCGGGACTGACCTATCCCCTCCCTAACTCCCCACCTACACTCACCTTTACTGGCTCCATCCCCGCCTCTTTGACCGGTCTGTCTCCTCTCCACTTATCTTCTCCTCTATCCATCTTCTATCCGCCTCCTCCTCTCTCCCTATTTATTTCAGAACCCCCTTCCCTTCCCCCATTTCTGAAGAAGGGTCTCGGCCCAAAACATCAGCTTTCCTGCTCTTCTGATGCTGCTTGGCCTGCTGCGTTCATTCAGCTCTACACCTTGTTATCTCTATACCTTCTGAAGGATGTTTCGACCTTGAAGGCAATTAAGGGCTGATCCTTTTCCTTTGTTCTTTCATAGGACGTGAGTGTGACTGGCAAGGCAGGGATTTGTTGTCCATCCCTAACTGCCCTTGATCTGAGTGGCTTCTTGGTATGTCAGATGGCAGACAAAAGTCAATCACATTGCTGTGGATCTGGAGTCACATGCAGTTTAGACAGGGTACAGATAACAGATTTCCTTCTCTACAGGGTATTGGTCGATCCAGTCTGATTTTACAGCAAGTGCTGGTAGTTTCACATTCACCATTACTGAGACTAAGATTCAACTCCAGTTTTATTCACTGCATTCAAATTTCACCAGCGGCTGTGAGATTGAGCCCATGACCTCCCATGCCCACATTAGCTTGGACATCTGGATTACTAGTCCAACGGCATTACCACTACACCACCATCTCTCCCATCTCTCTGTTTACCAGAACTATACCTGAACTACAAGGGTTAAATAAAAACAAAGGATCACATTAACTACAGTTGTTTAAATAGAATTTATAAGGGTAAATAGTGACTTAGTTGAAGGTTTCAAGATATTGAGGGGAAATAACTCTGTATGCTGAAGAGTCTAGGACTAGAGGGCATAGATTGAAAATTAGAACCAGACCTCTCCAGAGCAAAATTAGCAAAGACTTCAACATGTAGAATTTTGAAACTCTCTTCTGCAAATAACAATTGATATTAGATAAATTGCTAATTTTAAAACAGATTGATAGCTTATTAACCAAAAATATAAAGGAATATGGAGCGAAGTTGAGTATATGAAGTTAGATCATAGATCAGCTGGGATTTCAGTGAATGGTAGAGCAAACTTACGGGATTACTGGTAAATAGCCTCTTCCTATTCCTATGATCCAATGGCATAGTTCAATTTTTAACCTGAATGGAAGTTCACATAAAAGGTTCACGTCTCTAAACATTATTACCTATGTTGAAAAAAATGCTGGTGTATGAATGTTGCTTGAGGTTAAGTTAGGTGACAATTGTAAAAGATGTCCAGAAAGGTTGAAATGAACTACTTTGACATGAACATAAGTATTTAGGCAGTTGAAAGCGTTAGAAGTATTAGAAAAAATCTAATGTTCATGGAACCATGGTCCAGCATTAGTCAGGAAAGGAAGGGTGTGTACAAAAAAGACAAAATTCCTGTTTGCCTCAAATGTCTGAAAGAATAGTATCAACCTATAAAACCAAGAAACCTCAAACATCCTGCAACAGAGTACAGCTGCAAGATATGAGGCTTTGTTAGATAGTATTTTGTGCGACAACTATCTATTTGTAAACTTTGTGACAGCTGTAACGTATTGTGCTACGTGACCCTCAACACATTGTTAAATGCCCAGTTAGCATCTTACAGTTGAAGTAACTAGGCGAAAGGTACCATTATATGATGGATGACCCATTTAATTTTTCAATCTTTCTTAATTGTGAAATATATAATTATTGCAATTAATTTATTGCCTTTTGTTTTCTCTTTGAGTTTATAAAATTTAACTACTGCTTTCATATCCTTTTTTTTAGCAAAAGAAATTGTGCAGAGGTGATTTGAATTCTACTGAAAAAGGAACCATTGGGTAATATCTAGATATGGAATCCACAATGTGTTCAGGGAAATAGCCCTCAAATATAGTTTATTGGATTAATTTAGGCCTTAGATTCAGATTTGATTTCTGATTTTTTTTTTAAGAAAAAATAATTACTTCGTGAGGAAAACCTTTCGATTAAAAAATAGGGCTGAATTTTCCCTTTTTGAGTTGAACTGTTCTGTCAAGTGAGATTCATGGTGCCTGGTCTGTCTGAGAGTGACTTTTGTCAATCGGATTCTGCATTTTGTCTCAATATTTATAAATCTGGGCCCGATGATACCCTTATGAATCATGCAGTAGGAGAGGCAGAAGTACTCATCGCTGTTTGGACCTTCTCCCATTTGCACCACTGGTGCCATTTTTAATGACTGGCCACTTAAAACTTCAAATGCTGCAAGCCAGGGACTGCCCCTCACACTGATGCTTGACCAATATCACTGAAGACATGGCCTGCAAAGGAAACACCTCTTCAGTGACAGGAACCCGGAGGTGTTTGTGGAGTGGGCAGAGGAGAGAAAGGTAATGTTTTACCCTGCTGACCACCAAAGCAGGCCATGCCACCAGACGTGGCCAGCTGGGACCAAGATAGTCACTGTGTCATTAATAAAATGTAGCACACAGCAATGCACAATGGAGATGACTTATCTTCTGTACTGCACGAGGATAAGAGTCACTATCTTCTCCTTGCTACTTTACACACAAAGGGCCACCATTGACTCTGGCTCTGGCACATAGTTCTCCAAGGCTCATGGACTACTGCACACATCACATCCATTCTACTGTTCTCACCCACCTCTTCCTCCCAAACTACTAAGCTTCCCTGTCCTCTGCACTTTTCACTCTCTCGCTGGCGTTACCTGGCTACCTATTCCAGCATCACCACCAATAGCTCTTCCATCCACTTCCAGCATTCTCAATCCCTCCCTTTGACTGGTTGCAAAAATAAAGTGGTCCATAACTGGACTGAGAGGGCCAATTTTGATGAGGTGGTTGAGGTTTGAATTGGAGGAGGAAATAAATCCCTTGCACCATATAATGAGAAACTTTGTGAGTTCGCCAACGATGATCCTGAACACTCACATGGGGACAAGGTGACATCGACATCCAACACACTCAGTAATCTTCATTGTGCTGTGCTACTCTTCCATTAAACCCAGTGCAACTGAATTGCAAACTGTACAAGATTTTATTCCACTTAGAAAACTAATTCCTTTGTTTTACTTATGCAGGCACTAACGACACTGAACCTTAGCCAAAAAGAAGCCAGAGCCCCAAACTCTAAGCTCCATTTCCATTCTGAGTATTGAACCCTCAGAGGGTGCATTCTTGAAAGTGTGATCACTATAAGATATGAAGTGTTTGATAAAATGAATAATGAAACAGTTGTTCAGCAACAGAAAAGGTCAAGGACTGCAAGGATTATAAGCTCCATGTGTCATTTACACCAAGCATGAGCTGCATGCCATAAAACAAACAACATATTGAACAAGTAAAGGAAGTCATCTCAATCATCCTGGAAGTGGGTTTCAATAAGTTCTTGATGAATATACTCAGTGACACATTGTTCTGTCATGCTTTCTGAGATGGCCATCCCAGACAATCTCCTGATCTCCCATTTCTTCTGCATTTGGCCCATCTCTAATTATGAAGGGTATAGGATGCCACAGTGATGTGGCCCACCTTTTCTGGGTTCGACTGCAAGACTCTACTTGAGCAAAACCTCATCCTAAGGAGGATTATGGTCTGTTCCACTATATGGCTTTGTTGGAAGTATGAGTGTTGTATCTTCATTCTGCTTCAAATCTTGAGGATTTTGTAAAAGTGTCATCACCACTGATCAAACAAAACAGTCCTCTATCCCAGAAACCTTTTCTATATGGCCCAAGTGGCTTGAAAGGAATCTGTAATTTCTCCAGCATGCGCACATCACAGAAGCGCCCAGGATACCTTGTTCACACCTCCAAAATCGAGCATTGATGGTCTTCGAAAATTTGGACTTTGATGCAGTAGAAACCTTTCTGTTGATGAACTCTGAAGGTTGGGCATTCTGATAGTGTGCTCTCAAAGCAATATGAATGCAATCAAGTGAACCTGCATTTGGAGGAAGCTAGCAATGATCAAGAATTCCAGTAGCCCGAACTGTTTGAATCTCCTCATCATGGCGGCAAGTTAATAACAACTGTGATCTGGAGAAAAAAGCCTCGGTGATATCCCAGATATATTTGTGGGTCAAGGATTTGGAAATGCTACGCAGGCCATTAGTTTTTCCTTCAAACAGATTGCAGTTATAAAAATTTGAGACAACTATGACCTTGATGACCACCGTGATGAGATGGACAAGGAATCCTTCCAAGCACAAGTCCTGCTTAAGCTATTTCCTCACTTCTTCAATGTTGTCTTTACATTTGAAGTGACACCATAAGAACTTCAGCCTCAGCAATACGCCATCAGATGTATGAATCGATAATCTGCAGTCAATGTCAGAAAGAGACTTTCATTTCATGAATAGTATTCCTGAGTTCTCACATCAATCACAAAGACTTCATTCAAGTTAGCATAATGTGTTCACTTCAAATGGACCCACTCTCTCACCCCTGAAAAGTGTTTTGTTTTGCCTTTAACATCAAGAAGTCGAATATCATGGTCTAGAAAGTTGCCATGCCTCCAACAATTAGATATGTGATGATGGAAATCACAGGGCTGCTCCTTCAACAGAGAGAAACAACTGGTGACGAATTAACATGCCTCAGGTGAGGAGAAAGGTTGAGAATCCTTAATGATAACGTCAACCAGTGCAGGAATTGATGTCACTTTGCATTGCAAACCAGCTGTCCAGCCAACTGAACTAACCAACTAGACACACCATTCCCATTCTAACACATAAAGACAATGTTAAATAATGCATAAAATAGGGATGCCAAAATACTGTTCATAAGAGAGAATGTCTTGATTTTCTTGATCTCTTGATCCATGTCCCCTTGACATTCAATTATGTCGAGGTAGCAGATATGGTGATGATTGTGCCAGCCATTTTGTCTTGGGATGATGTTGAATTTCTTGAGTGTTATTGGAGTTACGCTCATCCAGGCAAGTGGAGAGTATTGATTTGCACTTCTGAACTGTACCTTGGTATAATTGCTAAAACAGGCTACAAAATCAGGAAGAAATTGAAACCGGAACAAATGTAGCCATCATCCAAAACTTCTGCAGTAAATGTTTAATTTGCATATGTGTGTTAACAATTATTTTAACTTTTAAAAGGCATGTCCCAAAATCACTATTTAAATATTTGAAAAGGTGAAAATTATTCTCAGACATAATTTAGTATTACATTTTTGTCTCCAAAAGCTGAAAGACAATAAATCTCCCACAAGAGATCACGGTAAAAATGTGTGATACATGATCTATGCTCATTTAAAAAAAAGGAACACTGATATTCATTCTGACCTGGTGACACGCAGTCCAACAACATTATGGTGGAGCACATTCTCCAGCGTGTCAATCAAAAAAAACAGCAATTCTTGCAAGTTTCACATCTCAAAGTGGAAAAGATTTAATCTGTGATATTCAATGGAGCTATTTACATTTGATGAGAATCATCAATTCAAATAAAATAATTGTAGAGTTGTGGGCATTTAATGTTGAAATCTATCTGGTAATGAACTTTATTTGTCAATCAGTCTGTTTGACACTGAGCTTACTGATGGTGCATTTGTAAAATCTAACCTGAAATGACACACTAACTGTTGGAAAACCTGATGTGCAAACATTTATAAACATAGCATGTTCACTTGCCTATTAGAGTAAGTAAAAATGCTAATGTAGGCTTTTAAAATCATACTCCTGTCTCTCAGTCCTGATGAAGCTGTTGAGGAGAGATTTGCACTTTGGCTATCAATATAATCCTCTGATCAGCATGTTCATCACCAGTCACAGATATCAAAGTTCTTGACACTTATTCATAGGTAAAATAGGGTTTTCTCTTGTAATTAATATTGATTGCAGATTCATGTGTTCAATAGGTATAACATATTACTCAGTTTAACACCAGATTACCACAAATACGGAGCAAGTGGTTTGCTAACAAAGGAAGCTGTATTTATGAGAATATCTGATAACTGGATCCAAATTTACATCAAAGCATCCATAAGAAGTCTGACGATATAATGCTGCCTTGCACTCTGAGGGAATTAAGAAGATTTTTTGCAACAAATGCTTTCTACATGCTCCCTTAAACTTTTAGGTACAGAAATTTTAAGTCGTAACATGAGGGGTCAGAATTTTGCATTCACCCAAGTTCCTTCAGGTTATGCATCTTTTTAAACTTGCATCTATTTTCTGGCTGAGAGTTATATACAAATCTAACTGAGGTCTTGAAAACTAAGAAAATGTTTGATGCAGTACTGAATCCTCCAAGGCAGGTCATGCTCTCAAGAGATAGCAAGGTGTAGAGCTGGACGAACACAGCAGGCCAAGCAGCATCAGAGGAGCAGGAAGGCTGACGTTTTGGGTCTAGACCCTTCTTCAGAAAAATTGCCCCCAAAGTTGGTTTGAAGTTTGGATTAGAAATCCAGAAATAGCCACAGTGAAATGACAGACATTATCTTCTCAGGGGGGTCCAATTAAAACACTGCCTCCAGTTAAAGCTGGTCTTATCCGTTCATGAAGATGAGCTGTTTCCATCTGGTTCACTAACGTTCTTTAGGGAAAGAAATCTACGATCCTAATCTTGTCTGAACTAAATGCGACTCCAGAACCACAGTAATGTGATTGGCTCTCAACAGCCATCTGGCCAATTAGGGATGGGCAATGAATGCTGACATTGCTAGCAACGCCCAAATCCCTTGAATGAATAACAAAAACGATCGGAAGCTAAAATCGCCAATTCCTCTCACTACTCAAGTGAAGTGGTATTTATCATTGATATTGACCTTCAATCAGCTGATTCCCACTGCAGGTTAAAATCTCACCCAATCTGTTTCTAATGATAAAGGCACAAGAACAAGGGACATCGATATAAATGAAACACATAGGAGGAGATAGGATTTCTCACATGAATAGTTGATGAGTCTGTGGAATACACAAAGGACACTGGCTAGAACTTAAGGCTAGGTTGATTACATATTTTTAAACTGAGGTTTATTTTTGGTTTTTGTCAGTATTAGGCTGATGTCCTGATTTTGACAAGGTATAGTCCTGGATTTTCATTAAATGTCCTCGTGTCACACCAAATTCCTAAATATACTTCAAAGGTTTTCATCTGCTCCATTTTTGTCAAATGTTAACTGGATATGGATGAAGGAAATTAGTGTGAAACCTCTTTTTTCTGTAAGCATCCATCACGTCACATTACATTGCAGGAGACCAGAATTCCTCTCCTCACGACAACGACGCTCCGCCCACTGCCTCCACAGCCAGCAGCTCCAGAGAAGACCGCAGCACCGAGTCTTCACCATCCCCCCCGACCTACCCCTTACTGAGGACGAACGGCCAGTCCTCAGTAAAGGGCTCACCTTTGTCCCCCTCCACCCACAGATCAACGAATACCGCTCACGCTTGGACATAGAGCAGTTTTTCCGCCGCCTCCGCCTCCACGCTTACTTCTTCAACCGTGAACCTAACCCTCCCTCTACTGACCCCTTCTCCCACTTCCAACACACCCTCTCCTCCTGGACACCACCCCAAGGCCTCCTACCCTCCCTCGACCTCTTCATCTCCAACTGCCGTCGAGACATCAATCGCCTCAACCTCTCCACCCCTCTCACCTACTCCAACCTCTCCCCCGCAGAACGTGCAGCCCTCCGCTCCAATCCCAACCTCACCATAAAACCCGCAGACAAGGGAGGCGCAGTTGTAGTATGGCGCACTGACCTCTACATCGCCGAGGCCAGACGCCAACCCTCCGACACCACCTCCTACCGCCCCCTTGATCATGACCCCACCCCTGAGCACCAAACCATCATCTCCCAAACCATCCACAACCTCATCACCTCAGGTGACCTCCCACCCACGGCCTCCAACCTCATCGTTCCCCAACCTCGCACTGCCCGCTTCTATCTCCTTCCCAAAATCCACAAACCTGAATGCCCTGGTCGACCCATTGTCTCCGCCTGCTCCTGCCCCACCGAACTGAGCTCCAACTATCTGGACTCCATTTTCTCCCCCTTGGTCCAGGAACTCCCTACCTATGTCCGTGATACCACCCACACCCTCCACCTCCTCCAGAACTTCCAATTCCCCGGTCCCCAACACCTCATCTTTACCATGGACGTCCAGTCCCTCTATACCTGCATTCCCCATGCAGATGGCCTTAAGGCCCTCTGCTTCTTCCTGTCCCGCAGGCCCGACCAGTCCCCCTCCACTGACACCCTCATCCGCTTAGCCGAACTCGTCCTCACCCTCAACAATTTCTCTTTCAATTCTTCCCACTTCCTACAGACAAAGGGGGTAGCTATGGGTACCCGCATGGGCCCAAGCTACGCCTGCCTCTTTGTAGGTTACGTGGAACAATCCCTCTTCCGTACCTACACAGGCCCTAAACCCCACCTCTTCCTCCGTTACATTGATGACTGTATCGGCGCTGCCTCGTGCTCCCACGAGGAGCTCGAACAGTTCATCCACTTCACTAACACCTTCCACCCCAACCTTAAGTTTACCTGGACCATCTCTAACACGTCTCTCCCCTTCCTGGACCTCTCTGTCTCCATATCGGGCAACCACCTAGAAACCGATATTCATTTCAAGCCCACCGACTCCCACAGCTACCTAGAATACTCCTCCTCCCACCCACCTTCCTGCAAAAATGCTATCCCCTATTCCCAATTCTTTCGCCTCCGCC
>NW_025972408.1:0-9723 GCF_021869965.1 Rhincodon typus
CCCGAAACGTCAGCTTTCCTGCTCCTCTGATGCTGCTTGGCCTGCTGAGTTCATCCAGCTCTACACCTTGTTATCTCAGATTCTCCAGCATCTGCAGTTCCTACTATCACAGGAAAGAGACAGACAGCTCAGTGGCAAATATACAGCGTGGAGCTGGATGAACACAGCAGGCCAGGCAGCATCAGAGGAGCAGGAAAGCTGATGTTTCAGGCCTAGCCTCCTGATGAAGAGTCTAGGCCTGAAACATTGACTTTCCTGCTCCTCTGATGTTGCCTGACCTGCTGTGTTCCTCCAGTTCCACACTGTATCGACTCTGACTCCAGCATCTGCAGTTCTTGCTATCTCCGAGCTTAGTGGCATGGTGTAATGACAGATATCTCTCCCTCAATATCACTAAAACAAAGGAGCTGGTCATCGACTACAGGAAACAGAGTGGAGGACATGCCCCTCTCTGTGTATCAATGGTTCTGAGGTGGAGGAGGTCAATAGCTTCAAGATCCTAGGAGTAAATATCACCAACAATCTGTCCTGGTCCACCCACATCGACACTATAGTCAAGAAAGCACAGCAACACCTAAAAATTATGAAGGCTATAGACAGGGAATACAAGAGGAAACATTTCCCCTGTTGGGCATAGATTTAAGATAAGGGGCAGGTGATTCAAAGGGGATGTGAGGAAAATCCTTTTCATCCAGAGGATGGTGGGAATCTGGAACTCACTGCCTATAAGGGTGGTAGAAAGAGAAACCCCCATCACAATGAAGAAGTGTTTAGATGTGTAGGTCAGATGTCAAGGCATCCATGGCTATGGGCCTAGTGCTGGGGAATGGGATAAGAATTGCTGATTGGATTTGATTCGGTTTATTATTGTCACATGTACTGAGATACAGTGAAACATATTGTTATACTAACCAGAATAACCTTAACTTACGTTAGTACGTCAGGGTGATAGAACAGAAAGGAGAATATAGTGCTACAGCTACAGAGGTGTCTAATATAGGAGAGGTCCGTCCATTAGGCTGATAACAGCTGAGAGTGAGGTCATTGTTTCTGACTGGCTCATCCTTGTTGGACTGAAGGGCCTTTCTCTGTGCTGTAGATCTCTGTGGCTTGAGGTGAACTATACCTTCAGCAA
This sequence comes from Rhincodon typus, assembly GCF_021869965.1. Taxonomy (NCBI): domain Eukaryota; kingdom Metazoa; phylum Chordata; class Chondrichthyes; order Orectolobiformes; family Rhincodontidae; genus Rhincodon; species Rhincodon typus. The sequence goes on from NW_025972408.1 coordinate 1,136, forward strand.
TACAGAGGTTTCTTTTTCACCTGGCAATGATTGCAAACCTCTGACCTGTGCTTGTAGCTAGCTGTGTTTATATGGCTGGTCCAGCTGAGTTTCTGGTCAATGCCAGTCTCCCAGGATGTTGATATTGGGGATTTAGTGTTGGGAACACCGTTGAATGTCAAGGTGCAACAGTAAGATGGTCTCTTGATGGAGATGGTCATTACCTGGCATATGAGTGGAGACAATATGACTCTTTCAAAGCTGATGCCGAGCTGCCCTCTTAAACAGAACCTATTTTGGAGGGCAGTAAAGAATCAACCACATTGTTGTGGGTCTGGAGTCACACTTAGGCCAGGCTGAATATTTACTGTAGATTTCTTTCCCTAAAAGGTAGTGATGTACCTGATGGATTTTGTTCAACATCCCAGTTGGTTTTTGAACATTATTGTTAATGTAAACACATTCATTCTAGATTTATTTAACAGACATTAAACTCCTCAGCAGCCACTGTGAGATTTGAACTCATATCAATGGATCATTAGCCTAGGGCCCCAGATTATGAGTTGAATTTTGGTCTCATACTCCAGGTGGATTGGCCATGCTAAATTGCCCATAGTGTTCAAGGATGTGTAGCTTAGGTGCGTTAGCTATAGGGCTGGCACAGTGGCTCAGTGGTTAGCACTGCTGTACTAGGGACCCTGGTTCAATTCCACACTCAGGCAACTATCTGTGTGGAGTTTGCACATTCTGCGTGGGTTTGCTCCAGTTTCCTCCCACAGTCCAAAGATGTGTAGGCTCGGTGGATTGGCCAGGGGGAATGCTGGGTTACAGAGAAAGTGTAGGGGGATGGGCCTAGTCAGTGTGGACTTGATGGGCTGAAGGGCCACTTTCCCCTCGGTAGGGGATTTTTTGATATTACTTTCAGATGCAGTCGGGTTGGGTGCATCAGTGAATGTGTCAGGAGTTGGACTCGACAAATTCAGAGGCTCATTCTAACCCCCCTCACAATTCTGGGTTTTGGTACTGGAACCCTGTCCCCGAGCCCCCCCCCCCACCGCAGAATAATCCACCCACACCTACAGGGGGGCTCAGGGAATAGTCCCTTGAAAGTTGTGTCACAGGTAGACGGGGTGGTCAAGAAGGCATTTCTCAGACCAATGAGTACAGGAGTTGGGGACGTCATGTTGAGGCTGTACAGGACATTGGAGAGGCCTCTTCTGGAGCACAGTGTCCAGTTCTGGTCGCCCTGCTGTAGGAAGGATATTATTAAACTGGAGAGAGTTGAGAAAAGTTTACCAGAATGTTGAGAAAGTAAGAACTGCAGATGCTGGAGTCAGAGATAACACAGTGTGGAGCTGGAGGAACACAACAGGCCAGGCAGCATCAGAGGAGCAGGAAAGCTGACGTTTCGGGTTGAGACCCTTCTTGGAGAGTTTGAGTTATAAGGAGAGGCTGGATAGGCTGGGATTTCTTTCGTTGGAGGGTAGGAATTTGAGGGGTGACCTGATAAAGGTTTATAAATTCATAAGGGGCCATGGATAAGTTGAATATTCAAGTTCTTTGCCCTAGGGTGCGGATGTTCAAAACTAGGAGACATAGTTTGAAGGTGAGAGGAGACAGATTTTAAAGGGACCTGAAGGGCAATATTTTTACACAAGAGTGTGGTTTGCGTGTGGAACGAACTTTCAGAGGAAGTGGCGGATGTGGGTACAGTTACAAAATTTAAAAGACATTTGGCTAAGTACATGATTAGGAAAGGTTTAGAGGGATACGGGCCAAACACAGGCAAATGGGATGAGTTTAGTTTAGGAAACTTGGTCAGCATGGACAAGTTGGGCTGAAGGGTCTGTTTCTGTGCTGTATGACTCAATGACTCAGTGAGTAAAGTAGCCCTGATGTCTCTGTATCTGACAGATCGTCAGCTAATGATTCTGGAGAGTCATGTCCCTCAGTTACAGTGCTGTCTTATAAAACTTGGCAGTCAGCTTATTGTGTACACCACTCACTTATATTACCTCAAGCCATATTGACTTTTCAAACTGGCAGAAATGATGAAAGATCTGAGCTTGTTACACACTGGGTGCGGGAATGGGGGAATTGGAGAATCTGTCAGGGCTCTGGAAAACAAAGGCAGCCCACTCCCCCATCCCCAGCCCATCAGTCTCGACAGCGTTTGGCATCATGCAGCATGCCCACTCACACTGTCTAATGATCCATATCACAGGGGTGGGGGGCAAGATTGTACACGGGCAGGAGAATGGCGTGGGTGGTGAGAGAGAATTTCGCAAGCTCCTCTCTCCTGGAGAGCAGAATGCTGTGCATTCCGCTGGCAGCCTGGCCAGCTGGAGGCTTCATACTGACTCATGGGGAAGTCAGTTTCCACTCAGTCTGACAGGTTGTGCCCAGGACCCTGCACTCTGCATCCCACCGAGAGGAGCTCCGCTCCAGGGAGTTAGTGAAAATTCAGCGCAGAACAAGGGGCTGGGGGTGGGGGTGGTTTTCGAGCACCTCGGACCCCTCGAGTGTTTCAAAGCGAAATAGATAAATTTAAGTGAAGCACAAAAAGTTATGGAGGGGAGGCAGGAGTGTGGATTTGAGGTTAGAAACAGATTGTGATTGCAGTGACTGTAATGGGGTCAGCCTGGTCGTCCTCATAGAATAGGAGTTCCCTGATTGGGGCTGTTAACCTGGTCCAATCAGGGAGCCCTGGCTGACAGATAGAAACAGGCGTGTCAGAGGTTCTGTTCACTCTGGGAACTGGCTCTGAGGGAACTGTGTCAGTGTGAAGGACTCTCCATGTGTAAATAAACAGTGACTTGGTGATGGATACAGGCCTTTGTGGAGTTATTTCAGTGATATTATTGAATAGAAATGTAGAAAATAGAAACAGGAGTAGGCCATTTGACCCTTTGAGCCTGCTCTAGTATTCAATATTTTCACGGCTGATCATCTGACTCATTCCCCTGTTCCTTCTTTTACCACATTCCCATAGATCCCTTTAGCCTCAAGAATCATATCTAACTCCTTGAAAACATTCAGTTTCGTGGACTTGACCATTTTCTGTGGTAAAGAATTCCACAGGCTCCCCATTCACTGGGCAAAGACATTTTTCCTCATCTCAATCCTAAATGGTCTAATCCATGTCCTTAGACTATAACTGGAGTATCTCAGCTGTGATCATCAATCGACTGGAAATGCACTGAGCTGGAGATCAATGATTGGAACTTAGAACATGGGAGTCTGTTGACTTGGAATCTACAGACTCAAAATCACTACCCTGAGGATCTACAGCCCAGGGATCTATAGACCAGTGATCCCTGGAATAGACATCTACGGACAAGAGATTTATAGACTTAGGATCTATGGATTATGGGGTTCTGCAGATAGAATCATAGTGAGATGTACAGCACGGAAACAACCATTGGTCCAACACATCCATGCCGACCAGATATCCTAAATTAATCTAGTCCCATTTGCCAGTGTTTGGCCCACATCCCTCCAAACCCTTCCTATTCATGTACCCATCCAGGTTACGGGGAGAAAGTGGGAGAATGGGGTTGAGAAACTTATCAGCCACGATTGAATGGTAGAGTTGACTCGATGGGCTGAATGGCCTAATGTCTGCTCCTATGTCTTATGGTCTTATGCCTTTTAAATGTTGTAATTGTACCAGTCTCCACCACTTCCTCTGGCAGCTCATTCCATACACGCACCACCCTCTGTGTGAAAATGTTGCCCCTCAGGACCCTTTTAAATTTTTCCCCTCTCACCTTAAACCTATTCCCTCTGGTTTTGGACTCCCTTATCCTGGGGAAAAGGCATTGTCCATTTACCCTATCCAGCCCCTCATGATTTTATAAACCTCTATAAGGTCACCCCTCAGCCTCTGACACCCCAGGGAAAATAGCCCCAGCCTTTTCAGCGTCTCCCTATAACTCAAACCCTCCAACACTGGCAACATCCTTGTAAATATTTTTTGAACCCTTTCAAGTTTCACAACATCCTTCCTATAGCTGGGAGACCAGAACTGAGTGCAGTACTCCAAAATTGGCCTAATCAATGTCCTGTACAGCCACAACATGACCTCCCAACTCCTATACTCAATGCACTGACCAATAAAGGCAAGTGTACCAAATGCCTTCTTCACTATCCTGTCTACCTGTGATTACACTTTCAAGGAACTATGAACCTGCACTCGAAGCTCTGTTCAACAACACTCCCCAGGACCTTATACACAGGCAATGTACAGATGTAGAATTGGTCGCTTAAGGGCTTACAGATTGCAGAACGATGATCAGTGATCTATAAACTGGGGATCTACAGACTGACAATCTAAGGAGTAGAAATCCATTGACTGGACATCTCTAAACTGACATTCCAAACACAGGGGATCTATCGGGAGATTATAAACTGGTAATTTATAATTTGAGGATCCAGGAATTATGAATGAACAAATCGAGGACATTTAGAATAAGAATCAATGGGATCTGCAGACGGGGGATCTATAGGCAGGGGGATCATGGACTGCAAACCTACAAATAGGGATCTATGGGACACCGACATATCGGCAGGGGAATCATGGACAGTGGATCTGCAAATAGAGATCAATAGGAAGGGGATCTATAAACTGTGAGGTCTGCAAACTATTAACTGAGGATCTATGGGTTAGGCATTAACAAACAGGGGATCTGTAAGTAGATCATTTCTGCACTGAGGATCCATAGGCAGTGGATCATTAGAGAGGGAATGTATAAAGCTGAGATTTACAGCCCGTTGATCTATAATCTGGGGATCTACAAATTTGGGATTGGATCTGGTGCTTGAAGGAGCTGTGAAGGCAACAGAATGAAACAGGATTCAATCCCGATCACCCCCTTCCTCCAAATTCAGGATCATGGTAACAACCACAGAGTGAGAGATTCGTGGAGGAACCTCTGATGATTTGATTAGCTTCCCAGCTGACGTGGGAAAGGATTGGAGGGGAGATAACAGCAACTACAGTAAGGCTTGTGTGATTTACTAAATAAGCCTTTGAACAACAAGGGAGCTCCCTGTTTATTTTAGAATCTATATCTCGAATGTGACTTGTTTCTCAGACACAAGGGGTGACTCAGTTCCTGTGTCTGAAGTTCAAAACAAAGCTTTTTGTCAATAAACAAGATGCAAACTGACTTATATATGAGCAAATTGCTTCAGACCCTGGAGATCTGAAACACACACACAGAATACTACAGAATCTCAGCAGGTCTGGAAGATTCTGAGGACAGAGAAACAGAGTTAATGATTTGAGTCCAGTATGCTGCCTGACCTGTGGAGTTTCTCTAGCAATCCCTTTCTCGCCACAGAAGAGTAGAAATAGGCCATTCAGCCCATCAAGTCTGCTCCACCATTCAATAAGGTCATGGCTGATGGGATAATCCTCAACTCCACTTTCCTGCCTTTCCCCCATAACCCTCGATTCCCTTCCTGATTAAAAATCTGTCTTTCTCAGCTTTGAATATACTTAATGACCCAGCCTCGACAGCCCTCTGTGATAAAGAATTCCACAGATTCATTCCCCTCTGAGAGAGAGAACTCCTCCTCATCTCTGTCTGAAATGTGCGACCCCTTACTCTGACATGATGCCCTCTGGTCCTAGGCTCTCCCACAAGGGGGAACAACCTCTCCACATCTCCCCCTAAAAATCTTCTATGTTTCAATAAGGTCCTGTCACATTCTTCTGAACTCCAATGAGTACAAACCCAACCTACCGAACCTCTCATAAGACAGTCCCTCCATACCCAGGATCAGCTAGGAACCTTCCCTGGACTCACTCCAATGTTACTGTATCTTTCCTTCGACAAGGGGCCTGAAACTGTTCACAGCTGTGGTCTGACCAGTGCCTCATATAGTTTTAGCAAGACCTCCCTATGTTATAACAAAACCAGAAGTTGCTGGAAAAGCTCAGCAGGTCTGACAGCATCAGAAAATCAGAGTTAACGTTTCCTCAGAACTCAGGTCACCGGACCCGAAACGTTAACTCTGATGTTTTTTCCTTCACAGATGCTGCCAGACCTGCTGAGATTTTCCAGCAACTTCTGTTTTTGTTCCTGATTTACAGCATCCGCAGTTCTTTCAGCTTTTACTCCCTATTTTATGTTTCATTCTGTTTGAAATAAAGGCCAATGTCCCATTTGCCTTCGAAACTGTTACTGAATATGAGGCCGGGATGAATATGCAATTTCTCTTTCACTCTGGGCAGGCTGGGGACGGTGCTGTGCTGCCATCTACTGTTTCAGATCTTGATCTGAACATCTACCTGTTGTTTACAGCCGATGTTAGAGTGGGACCGAGGGCAGACTGCACCCATCGGGTTCAGAGTCAATACTCACCCCTCACCCAGCACCAGAAGAAACAGGGGCCATCTACAATCAGTGGGATCTTGTTGTATTGAAGACGGCAGCTGCATTTGCTTCCTCAACATCAGTGACAGGCAGTTGATGGTAATTTATTGAACGTGTAGTACTTTGGGATGCTATGGTCCAGTATAAAGGCAGTACTCTTACTTGTGACTGTATCCATTGAGTGTTCATACCGATGCCACTAGACTAACCCTGTGAGAGGTACTGAAGGAGTGCAGCTTCGCTGGACATGCTGTTTCTTGGATTAGACACAAAAGTGGGGAAATAAAAGATTCCAAAGCCACCATTGCTTCCCATTGTCATAGCTGCACCATTCATTCAACAACAAAATATCTGGTCATTCTCACATTGCTGCTTGTGGGAGCTTGCTGTGCACAAAGTGACTGCTGCATTTCACAGAACATAGAACAGTACAGCACAGTACAGGCCCTTCAGCCCACAATGTTGTGCCGATCTATTATCCTACTAAGATCAATCTACCCTGCATACCCTACATTTTACTATCCTCCATGTGCCTACCCAAGAGTCACTTGAAAGTCTCTAAAGTATCTGACTCCACTATCACTGCTGGCAGCGCATTCCACACGCCCACCACTCTCTGTGTGAAGAACCTACTCTGACATCTCCCCTATACCTTCCTCCAATCACATTAAAATTATGCACCCTTGTAATAGTCATTTCCACCCTGGGAAAAAGTCTCTGACTATCCACTCTATCTATGCCTCTCATCATCTTGTACACCTCTATCAAGTCACCTCTCATCCTTCTTCACTCCAATGAGAAAAGCCCGAGCTCCCTCAATCTTTTCTCATAAGACCTGCCCTCCAGTCCAGGCAGCATCCTGGTAAATCTCCTCTGCACCCTCTCTAAAGCTTCCACATCCTTCCTATAATGAGGCGACCAGAACTGAACACAATATTCCAAGTGTGGTCTAACCAGGGTTTTATAGAGCTGCAGCATAACCTCGCGGCTCTTAAACTCAATTCCCCTGCCAATGAAACACACCATACGCCTTCTTTACAACCCTATCAACTTGGGTAGCAACTTTGAGGGATCTATGGACGTGGACGCCAAGATCCCTCTGTTCCTCCACACTGCCAAGAATCCTGCCATTAACCCTGTATTCTGCATTCAAACTCCACCTTCCAAAATAAATCACTTCACACTTTTCTGGGTTGAATTCCATCTGGCACTTCTTTGCGCAGCTCTGCATCCTGTCAATGTCCTGTTGCAACCTGCAACAGCCCTCCACGATGTCCACAACTCCACCAACCTTCATGTCATCGGCAAACTTACTAACCCACCCTTCCACTTCCTCATCCAAGTCATTTACAAAGATCACAAAGAGCAGAGATCCCAGAACAGATCCCTGTGGAACACCACTGGTCACCGAGCTCCAGGCTGAATACTTTCCATCTACTGCCAACCTCTGTCTTCTATTGGACAGCCAGTTTTGTATCCAGACAGCCACATTTCCCTGAATCCCATGCCTCCTTACTTCCTGAATGAGCCTACCATGTGGAACCTTATCAAATGCCTTGTTAAAATCCATATACACCACATCCACTGCTCTACCTTCATCAATGTGTTTGTCACATCCTCAAAGAATTCAATAATGCTTGTGAAGCATGACCTGCCCCTCACAAAGCCATGCTGACTATTTCTAATCAAACTGTGCTTTTCCAAATAATCATAAATACCATCTCTCAGAATAATTTGCCCACCACAGAAGTAAGACTGACCGGTCTGTAATTCCCAGGATTATCCCTATTCCCTTTCTTGAACAAGGGAATGACATTTGCCACCCTCCAATCTTCTGGTACTACTCCAGTGGACAGTGAGGACGCAAAGATCATCGCCAAAGGGGCAGCAATCTCTTGCCTCGCTTCCCATAGAAACCTTGGGTATATTGCGTCTGGCCCAGGGGACTCATCTATCCTCATGTTTTTCAAAATTTCTATCACATCCTCCTTCCTAACACTAATCTGTTTGAGCATATCAGCCTGTTTCACGTTGTCCTCACAAACATCAAGGTCCCTCTCACTGGTGAATACTGAAGCAAAGTATTCATTAAGGACCTCCCCTACCTCCTCCGACTTCAGGCACAAGTTCCCTCCACTATTCCTGATTGGCCCTACCCTCACTCTGGCCATCCTCTTGTTCCTCATATAAGTATAGAACGCCTTGGGGTTTTCCTTGATCCTACCC
>NW_025972409.1:0-9721 GCF_021869965.1 Rhincodon typus
AGATACTCTCACACAGACACACACACAGATACTCTCACACAGACACACACACAGATACTCTCACACAGACACAGACACACACACACAGCTACTCTCACACAGACACACACAGACACACAGATACACTCTCTCTCTCTCACCCACTCCCTCTCACACACACACTCTTTCTCACACACACACTCCTTCTCACACACACAGACACAAACTCTCTCTCAAACTGGCTGATTAGCCTGACCATCTGTTTTTGGGAGACTTTGTTACTGGGCGCTTGGTAAAATCTGAATTTCCTGGGAACCATCAACATGGCGTTGTGAAAGGGATGTCAGATCGGCCTGTTTCCATGACTCCCGTCCCCCATGGATTAAAGCGAGCTGGCTGACCTCCTGTCTGTGCATTTCCAGAGGGCCGTTGATAAGTAGCTCATGCTGCAGGGATAACATAATGCCAGCAAAGGAGGAAGACCGGCTGGCTGGTAGAAAACAGAGTAAGTACCAATGTGTGTGGGATCCATGGTAGGGGCTTCAGCATTTTCCAGCTGAGAACAACATGATAGATAACAGGGGGATTGAGACCGTGACAGCTGACGTAAGTAGGTTATCTCATTGTCCTCACACACTTTCCTATCGCCCCCTTCAGTGGCAGATGGAATATCAAGTGGGAAAATATAGAATTGCTCTTTTTTCCACAAACATAAAACAACCGCAGCAGGGTTGGAACACAAGAGTCTTGAAACTAAGGCAGGTAGGACAAAGAATTGACCTGGTACATGAAGTCATACAGCACAGAAACAGACCCTTCGGCCCAGTCCGTCTGTAATCGTCAACTCAACCAGTCCCATATCCATGCTCCTGGCCCATATTCCTCCAAACCTTTCCTGTTCATGTACTTATCCAACTGTCGTTTAGGTGTTGTTCCACACTTCCTCAGGACACAAACCACCCTCTGTATAAAACATTTACCCCCATGCCTTTTTTTTTTAGAAAGAAGTCTCTGATATGTCTTATCCCTCACAATCTTCTCGAGTAACTCACCTACCACAGATGTTTCTGGTCTATAATTCCCCAGTTTTTCTTTGCAGCCCTTCTTGAATAAGGGCACAATATTTTTTACCTTCCAGTCTTCTGGGGCCTCACGCGTGGCTAATGATGATGCAAATTTACCAGCCAAGGCCCCCACAATTTCTTCCCCAGCTTCTTGCAGGGTTCTTGGATATGTGTGATTGGGACCAGGAGGTTTATCCACCTTTGTACATTCTAATACTTCCAACACCTCCTCTGCTGTGATATGGACTGACCCCAAGATATCGGCACTAACTTCCCCAAGTCTTCATGTCTTTCTCCACAATTAACACAAAGGAGAAATATTCATTGAGGAGGACCTGAACCATCTCCTGTGGTCCCACACATACATGTCCACTTTGGTCCTTGAGGGGTCCTAATCACTCTCTAGTTATTCTTTTACCTTTAATATACTTAAAGAATGTCTTCGGATTCACCCTAATCATCTCAGGCAAGCTATCTGTGCCCCCTTTTCACCCTCCTGATTTCCTTCTTTAGTAAACTCCTGTATCCCCTATATACCTCCAGGGATTCCCTTGATCCCAACTGCCTGTTCCTGAGACATGCTTCCTTCTTTTTCTGGTCAAAGCCTAAATATCTCTTCACATTCCAGGGCTCCCTGCTCCTGCCAACCTTGCCCTTCACCCTCACAGGGACATATAGACCTTGAACTCTAGCTATCACACTTTTAAAGGCCTCCCACTTGCCAGAGGTCCCTTTACCTGCAAATAAACTATTCCGATTAACCCCTGCAAGCTCCTGTCTGATTCCATCAAAATTCACCTTGCCCCAATTTAGAACTTGAACGTGTGCACCAGTTTTGTCTTTCTCCATAACTATTTTAAAATTAATAGAAATATGGTCATTGGTCCCAAAGTGCTCCCCACTGTCACCTGTCCTGCCCTATTTCCCAACAGTAGGTCCAGTTTTGGCCCTTCCTGAGTAGGGCCCTCTATATAAAGCTTCAAGAAACTTTCCTGAACACATTTAACAAATTCCACCCCATCTAAGCCCTTAACACTATGGCAGTCCCAGTCGATGTTAGGAAAATTACAGGGGGAGGGGGAGGTGGTGGTGGCCTAGTGGTATTATCGTTGGACTGTTAATCCAGGAAACTCAGCTAATGTCCTGGGGGACTCTGGTTCAAATCCTGCCACGGCTGATGGTGGAATTTGAATTCAATAAACATCCGGAATTAAGAATCCAATGATGACCACAAATCCATTGTCAATTGTTGGGAAAAACCCATCTGGTTCACTTAAGGGAAGGAAACTGCCATCCTTACCTGGTCTGGCCAACATGTGACTCCAGACCCACAAAGTGGGTGACTCTTCACTGCCCTCTGGGCAATAAACGCTGCCTGGTCAGTGACGCCATCATCCCATAAATCCCCCACTATGACAACCCTATTGCTCCTGCTAGTCTCCTGGCATATTTGTTCCTCTAATTCCCATTGACTATTTGGGGGCCTATCGTACAACTCCAATAAAGTCACCATCCCCTTCTTATTTCTTAGCTCCACCCACAAAACCTCACTGGATGATCCCTCAGTCATTTCATCTCTGACTACTGCTGTGATACTCCCTTAATCCAAAATGCAACTCCCCCTCCCCTCTTTCCTCCACCTCAAACACCTGCACTCTAGCACATTAAGCTGCCAATCCTGTCCCTCCTTTAGCCATATTTCTGTAATGAATATAATATCCCAGACCCACACACCTATTCATGCCCGGGGTTCATCAGCCTTACCGATCAGCCCTCCTGCAATGAAATATATGCAAATTAATCCAACAGGCATTCCTCACTCCCTGTCCTGTTCCAGCCGGACCTATCTCTTCAACTTGCTACTTCTGATTGCTATACCTCCTTCCAGCCTCACATATGCCTCCCTGCTGTTTAGGATCCCACAGATTTAAACAGACTTGGGGTTAAGTGTCCTAGATCTTTAAGTAAAACTTAGGTGAGAAAAATCTGTTTAATTTCAGTTACTTGTGATTTGGTTAAATCATAAGTGATGGAAATGGCTCTTAACATTACTAAAGTGGTTCTAGGGTTTGAACATGCTTCCCAAATTTACCAAGAGAGTTTAGAAAGAGGAAGGATATACTTTTAGACTTAGCAAACAGGCTAGAATTGGGCTTAACTAGGGATAAGAGGAAAGATGAAGTTGGAAGAGAGTTGGTCAAGCACCAAGGTATACCAGAGAAACAGGCAAGTGCAGTGGAAGTAGAGAAAATTAAATTGAAAATTAAACAATTGTTTGAAGAGAAAGAAAGGGAAAGGAGAGCCATGTTAGAAGAGAAAGGGAGAGAAGATTCTTACCTGAGCAAAAAGAAAAAGAGGAGAAAGGGAAAGAATGTTTGAGTTGGAACTTGAAGCAAAAATGGCAGAAGGAAAAATGCAAGATAGAAGTGAGGATGAGCAAACTCACCGTGGCCAACAAATATGTCCAAACATTATCAAAACTCAATGAAGAAAACGTAGAAGCCTTTTTCATTTCCTTTTCGAAACTGGCGTGGCAGGTGAATTGGCCAGAGACTGTGTGGATAATGTTAATTCAGAGTTGGTAGTTGGTAGGTAGGGCTAGTGAGGTGTTTGCAATGCTGTCAGATGAGCTGTCAAGAGACTATGAAGATATTAAACAGGCTATTTTCAGTGCCTACAAATTGGTACCAGAAGCATATAGGCAACAGTTCAGAAATATAAAGGAGGAACCAGATCAGTTTGAAAGAATTAAACATAGCAACTTCGATAGATGGGTGAGAGCATTAAAGATCGAAAAGACGTATGAGGCTCTTAGAGAGATTATTCTTGTGGAGGAGTTTAAAAACTCATTTCCAGAAGTGATAAGAACTCACGTTGAGGAACAGAAAGTTCAAACATTAAGAGCTGCAGAGATGGCGGATGAATATGCATTAGTGCATAAATCGAAATCTAGCTTCTGACAGCAATTTCATTCCGTGAGGGATAGAAATTGGGAAAAAGGGAGATCCTTCAGTGAGAAACAAAAAGTTGATCACACTGGGAACGGTTTACCAAGAGGGTGAAAAGGAGGCAAGAGGCTTCAGGTGTTTTCACTGCAATAAGATGGGACACACAAAGTCACAGGGCTGGTGGATTAAGAAAGGCACAGGGAAAAAGGATGTGGTAAAAGATACTAAACAAGTGGATTAGTTGACGTAGTGAAGGAAATCCCAAAAGGAGTGGAGGAGCAGCAGGAGAGTGCACAGCCTAGTCACGGGCTGGACAGTGAGATGGTGTCCGATCTCTCCAAAAACTTTACCTCTGTGGGTAGGTTTACTCAGGGAGAACAGGGGAAGAAGGTAGAGAAGTTTAAAATATTGAGAGATATGGGAGCTTACCAGTCTCTAATAGCAAGAGATGAAAGTATCTGCACTCCTTCTGAAATGTTACCCCCGAGAGAGTGCTAATCTGCGGAGTAAATGGAAAGAGATTTCGCGTTCCCTTGTGTAAGATCTGGTTGGAAAGTCCAATCAAGACTGGGGAAGTGACAGTGGGAGTGATTGAAAGAGTGTCTATTCCAGGAATACAGTTTGTTCTTGGAAATGACCTGGCAGGACAAAGGTGGGAGTGACGCTGCCTGTTCTGGAGAAGCTGAAGGAAAAAACCAAAGAGAAAGGCGATAAAGTTGAGGTCCAGTTAGCTCTCACCCTGTTTGATGAAAATGGTTAAGGAAAATCCTGAGCAGGTAGAGGATCAGGCAGAGGTGTTTAGTTCTGAAAGATTAATGGAGTTACAACAAAAAGGCGAGACAATAGAAGATTTATATTGTAGCGCCTACTCAGAAAAGGAATCAGAATGTATTCCCGAGTGTTATTACCTAAGGATAGAGTCCTTGGCAGGTTAGTGCAGATGAGAAATGGGCGGAGGTTTCACCAGATTGTGTTACCGGTAGTATACAGACAGGAAGTATTGCAGGTAGCACACAAATTACCTGTAGGAGATCATCTAGGAGTGAGGAAGACTCAGCCTGAAATACAAAAGCATTTCTATTGGCCTGGATTACATAAAGACGTGGTTGAATGTTGCTGTACCTGTCATACGTGTGTCAGATGGTAGGAAAGCCGCAGGCTTTAATAAAACCAGCGCCCTTGGTGACAATTCCCACATTTGAAGAACCTTTCATGCAGGTTATGATTGATTGTGTAGGTCCCCTCCCTAAAACAGAATGTGGGAATCAGTATTTGCTAACCATAATGCATGAGTCTACCAGATTTCCGGAGGGAATTCTATTACGGAATGTGAAGGCAAATAAGGTTGTGGAGAAGTTGCTTGCTTTCTTTACCTGGTATGCCCAATCCAGGGAAATTCAATCAAAGGTTCCAATTTTACTGCCAAACTATTTAAGGAGGTCATGGATGCTTCAGGCATCTAACACTTTAAACTGAATGCATACCATCCTGAATCCCAGGGAGTATTCGAAAGGTGGCATCAGACCCTAAAGGCCACGCTGAGGGCTTATTGCCAGGATTAGCCAAATGAATCGACTCAGTTTACTCCATTTGAGTTGATATTCAGACACAAAGTAAGAGTGCCATTAAAATTAATCAAGGAAAAGTTGATAGATCTGAAGTTAAAGATCTGACAGTCAGATTATGTATCTGAGGTGAGAGAAAGATTAAACCGAGTCGGTGAATTAGCTAGGTTACATCTGAAGACAGCACAGCATCTAATGAAGCAAAAGGCAGATAAAATATCTAAAATTAGTACATTTGCCTGTGGGGATACAGTATTAATGTTCTTATCGGTGGTCGGAGATCCCTTCAAAGCAAGGTTTAGTGTCCTTTTCAGGTTGAGAAGAAATTGAATCAGGTGAATTATCTGGTAAAGATGCCAGGTAGGAAAAGTTTTTATTGGGTATATTACATGAATATGTACTAAGACAGGGACAGGGAACCAGAGATACAGATATTAGTTACTGCCCCTCAGACTGAGGAATCAAATCCAGATGATTTGGGTTTTGATGTGCCTCAAAGTCAGTTAAATAATGAGGAAGTCCTTAGACAATGGGATAGGATAGTGAGCTATCTGTCTCAGGAACAGAGAACTAAATTGAAAGGCTTGTTGCAGCAATATGAGGACATATGTAGGAATAGAATGGGGAGGACTAATATTATTGTACATGAGGTTGAATTAGGGAATGCTGTTCCAATAAAACAACACCCCAACAGGCTTGATCCTCTCAAAGCTGCACAGCTCCAGAAGGAAGTGGAAATGATGCTCCAAGAAGATATCATCGAGCCAAGTCAAAGTGAGTGGAGTTCGCTGATCGTGTTGGTTCCCAAACCTGATGGTACTCAATGGTCCTGTGTGGATTACTGGAAGGTCAACGCTGTAACTAAATCAGGCTCGTACCCAATTCCAAGGCTGGAGGACCATGAGGAAAAAGTTGGACAAGCCGCTTACATCACAAAATTGGACTTACTCCATGGTTACTGGCAAGTACCTTTGTCAGGGAGAGCGAAAGAAGTTTCTGCGTTTGTGACCCCAAATGGGCTGGATCAATTTAAAGTAATAGCCTTTGGAATGAAGAACGCACCAGCCACTTTTCAAAGACTAATGAACAGGGCTGTGGCAGGATTGACTAACTGTGCCATCCATGTAGATGACTTAGTGACTTTTAGCCATTTGTGGAAATGGTGCATTTGGCAGAGCTCTTTGAAAGACTACAGGAGGCAGAACTGGTTATAAACTTAGCAAAGACTGAATTCGCGAAGGCAGAAGTGACGTTCTCTGGACACAACATGGAATGTTGACCCTGAAGCAACATGAAGATGAGGGCCAGAGGAATTTCTAAGACCATCCTCGAAGGACATGGTGCTTTCATTTTTGAGACTGAGTGGATTCTACTGGAAGTTTGTGACACATTTTAGTAGTTCGGTGGCACCGCTGACGGATTTGCTAACAAAAACATGAAATTTCAGTGGACAGGACAACGCCAGTAGTCATTTGAGAATTTAAAAGCTGTGTTAACCACAACACCAGTTTTAGCCACACCTAATTTCTTGAAACCCTTTAAAGTTGCTATCGACGCCATCAATGTAGGGGTTGGAGCTGTGTTGATACAGGGGGATGATGGCGGAATTGAAAGGCCAACTGGTTATTTTTCAAAGAAACTCAATGCTCATCAGAGGAAATACTCCACCACTGAAAAACAGTTGTTGAGTTTGGTACTGGCATTAAAAGATTTTAATGTTTAGGAGACAATGGTGTATACAGACCACAACCGTCTCCTTTCTGGAAAGATTTAAGGACAAGAATACGAAACTATTTCATTGGAGTCTCATGTAACAGGCTTTTAATTTACAGATTGTATGTGTTGTGGGTTGTAAAAATGTTATTGTAGCTGTGTTATTGTGGGTTTAAAAGAAAATGTGTAGATAAGAAAGAATTGGTTCTGTCTATTGGTGTGTGTATATATATATATGCACAATTAGTATGAAATGTATAACTTCAGATTACTGACCTATTTATCTTGTGATAATGGTTTCAAGATTTAGAGAGAAAAAAATGAAGCTGTCTTTTCATAACGGTGGTTATTCTTTTTCTAAGGGGGGGGGGGAGGTGTTGCGAAGTTGGTGTGTGTAAAATTGTAAGATGGAGGAAAAGCATTGCGTTGTCCCTTTAATAGATGGTATTTTTTTCGATGCTTAGAGTTAAAATGGATGTCTGACCAACAGCTTAAAGTGCAGGTACACACGGAGAGGATCCGAATGGAAACATTTTGTATCTAACAGCCAAGCAACATTTTTAACAAGACATCAATTCTCTTCAAGTTTAGCCAATCAATTTAAACCAAGCCCTTAGATACAAAAAAATTATCAAATTCAAATCCGATGGTGTTGACCACCTAGAAAATATTGGAAGAAAATAGACGGGTCATCAAGAATATAATAAAAGAGGGCATTTGGAAAATCAGCAGGGAGCCAACAGCCAAGAGATAACAACTTTTAGCTCTCAGAAAAAGCAACATCTAAAATAATCAAAGGTACTGCAGCATTTTCTTTTTTAGCTCAGAGTCCTCACAGAGGAAATTACAGAGAAACCATCCAGGACAGCAAGCTCAGCAAAAGAAAGGCTGGAGGAGGCAGAATGTTCCAGAAGACATGGTCTGTGCAAACTTGGAGAGATTATGTTTAAACTTATTGTTGTTTTATTAATTAGGTTTATGAAAAGTGGGACTTGTGTTCATTTGAACATCATTCTAGTCGAATTTTGTTCAGTGAGGGAATAGTCGGGAGGGGGGGAACTGTTTTGTTTGTCAGTAGTTCAATTAATTTCTTCACTTTTAGAGTTAAATAAATAAATAAATTGTTGCTTGTTATTTATAAAGTGGATATCAGGAATTTCCTTCCATTTACCTTCCCATTCTCTGTAACAGATTAGGTAAGGTGAGGTGAGTTTCTCTGGGTGTTTCAGGTTTAATCATTAGAAGGGGACGTCTACTCCCGCTGTAACATACTGGGGGCTTGTGCTTCGATTTTAATTACCAGAGGGGTTTGACCATCCCTTTCTAACACTTGCCCACTCACCTAAACGATCTATATCTCTCTGCAAACTTTCAGAGTCCTCTGCACACTTTACCACTCATCTTAGTGTCAGCCGCAAACTCTGAAACACGTGTGCTCCCCAACTCCAAATCAAACAACTGAGGTCCCAATACTAATCCCTGACGCACACCAGTAGTTGCTGTTCAGCAACCAGAAAAGCACTCATTTATCCCCACTCTTTGCTTCCTGTTCGTTAACCAACCCTCTATCCATACTAATACGTTGCCTGTAACACCGCACACCTTTATCTGATGTAGCAGCCCTTTTGTGCAGCACCTTGTCCAATGCCTTATGGAAATCCAGATACACCACATCTACTGGATCCCCACTGTCCACCATGCTGCTCATAATGTCTTCACAGATTTCCAGCAAATTAGACCTGACTTTCATGAAAGCTTTCTGCGTCTGCCCATTGGGACAGTTTCTATCCAGATATCTTACTATTTCTTCCTTGATGACAGATTCAAGCATTTCCCCCACTGCAGAAGTTAAGCTAACCAGCCTATAATTCCCTATCTTTTGTCAACCTCCTTTTGTAAACAGCGGTGTCACATTGTCTGTTTTCCAATCTGCTGGAACTGCCCCAGAGTCCAGCGAATTTTGGAAAATTACCACAAGTGTATTTGCTGCTTCTCCCACCATCTCTTTTAGCACCCTGGGATACACTCCATCAGGGCCAGGAGACTTGTCCACCTTTAGCCCCATTAGCTTACCCAACACTACCTCTTTAGGGATAATGATCGTTTCTAGGTCCTCGCCTTCTCCTTGTCACCAATTACTGGCATGTTGTGTGTCTCTTCCATGATACTAAATACCTGCTCAATACCTTGGGTATTACCTCATTTCCCATTATTAAATCCCCCTTCTCATCCTCTAAAGGACCAATGTTTAACTTAGGTGCTCTCTTTCGTTTTATAAATTTGTAGAAACTTTTGCTGTTTTTATATTCTGAGCTAATTTATTCCCATAATCTACCCGTACCCATTCCGTGTGTGTACTATCCCCATGTATCAACACAGTGTGTGTACTGAATGGTCTGAACAACATAGAGCAGGAGGGTCAGCGCCGAGGGAGCGCCGCGCTGTCGGAGGG
>NW_025972410.1:0-9718 GCF_021869965.1 Rhincodon typus
GAAGGGTCTAGGCCCGAAACATCAGCCTTCCTGCTCCTCTGATGCTGCTTGGCCTGCCGTGTTCATCCAGCTCTACACCTTGTTATAACAGATTGCTGATACTGTTTCAGATATCACTGCAAGCATGGCCTGAAAGAGTAGGTTGACCTTGATGGAATCTATGCTGGAAGTCTAGACAGTTTCAACTGGCTAGACTTCAATAATACACCTTTAGGCAATCAGATGTTAAAAAATACTTAGAATTCAGGGATTCTAATCTCTTTGAATTCAGGTAGGCTCATATTCCAATGGGGAGAGCAATATAGTATCTGTTAAGCAAATAGAAATACACCTTTCCCAAATACTTTTTAACTAAGCTGTTCAGAGATGTTATTAAGTATCTCTGGAGCTTGTAGGACTCGAATCTGGGTTTCCTGTCTCAGAGGTCAGGATATTACCACCGTCCCACATAAGTATGACACATGTGAAGGGCATCAACAACTTGAAGACTTCTGGATGGTGCCCTTGTGTTGCAGTGGTAGTGTCCCTACCTCTGAGCCAGGAGGCCTGGTTTCAAGTCCAATCTGATCCAGAGGTATGTAATAACATCTCTGACCAAGTTGATGAGAAAATAGATACATCTTATATAAAACAAACTTGACCACTTCCTTGTGTTTTCTGTGGCCTTGAGGAGTCCATGTTTGATGTGTACCACTGGATATAAGAGGTGGCAGCCCACATTTCATTTTCTAACGGGTTACATCTCAAGTTTTGTTTGCATTTCAGCCCCATGCTCGTTATCTTTGTCCGTCTGTTGCAGACAGAGAGGGGCTTCTCTTGGGTCTGTCCTGGGCCTGACCAAGATAGCTATTAACAGCTCAAGCAGCAGGTATTGTTGGGGGCTGTTAGCCCTGACTGTCTGCCTCTCTTCTGGGATTAAAGCCACACCCAGGTTTCCTTGTTTGGCGAGTGCGTGATTCCCACTCTCACCTGAGGTCTCCCATAACCAGTGGGCACCGTGGGGGCTGGAGTGTGTAGCTCCATCCTGAATAATGTTTCAGTTTAAATTTAATTTTGCTTTGAATATACAATTGTCATTATAGTACACCTTTAAAGGATGTTTGCCTTTTAATGTCATTTAATTTTTATTTAGTTGTTTTAATTTAAATTACTTTAACAAACGAGTACAAGAAAGACTTCTAACACACTGGATGTTGGTTTGGGAGGAGGCAGATACATATAATAGTAAATTTTAGAATTAAATCTAGCATTAAATAAAGGATTAGAATCTAGTTTCCTATTTCACTATTAGGGTTTCTAATTTATTAACATAGGTTTTAGTAGCTTGATGTGGAGATATGATGAAGTTTTGGTTGGCTGATTGGTTAGAGAAAGAGGGAATGCATAAGATGAAAATACATCATTTGCTCAGTCTCCAGATTTGCAAAAATATGATACACACTGAATCTCGTACACCTTTAATCATTTCCCTGTCAAATTACTGATCTAGTTCCCTTTACAATGTTCTTGTATGTGTTTCACTGACTGGACTATTCTGAAGAATACTGGACAAGAAACATTAACTCTGTTTCTTTCTCTACACATGCTGCCAGACATGCTGAGTTTCTCCAGAATTATGTTTCTTATAGGATGTGTCTACTCCCTGAGCCTTGTTTTAACACAGATGTAGGGAGGTGCTATTCCCCGACTCTTGTTTTAACACAGGTATAGGAGCATTCTACTCTTTGAGCCTTATTTAATTTATGTTGTTGCACTGATCTGGTGGCATGTCTGAATGCAACATATAATAAATCATATAAATATGAAAATCTGTTTATATTTAAAGTGCTTTGTAAATATATTACTGGTTTCTGTGGTAACCAGGTCATTACTTCATCTGATCCACTACAACTCATGGACCTTTGCTTGGAAGTGGCAGATGCATGGATTGAGGGTCTTGAGGTGGCTAATGTTGGAGCACAGGTCATTCTGTTGTGCTAGGATGACAGGTTTGGATGCACACAACCTGCCATTTAGCAATAGACGCACCGCTGATAGGTTCATGGTAAGGTTTGGTTTTGATGAGGGATTTAGAGTGCTTCTGAACCACAGAGAACATAATGTGAAGCAGTCATTGGTCACTGAGATTTCAGCCAAACTCTTCATAATTCTTAGTGACGGAAAACTCATTGAAGCCCCATGGCAGGAGACCATGGCCCAGAGATAAAGAGAAAGCTGCAGAAAGTTATGGAACAAGGGGATTCGGGAAGTCCTTATCCATGAATCTCAAAAAGCTGGCATCCAGGTTCAGCGAATAATAGGGAAGGCAAATGGAATGTTGGCCTTTACTTCAAAGTGAATGGGGTATAAATGTTTAGCTAAAACTATAAAGGCACTATCAGACCACAGCTGGAATTCAGTTTTAGGCCCCTTTTTTAAGGAAAGATATACTGACAATGGAGGCAGCCCAAAGAGAGTTCACTTGGCTGAAACCAGGTGTGAAGGGACTGTCTTATAAGGGGATATTGAGTAGGTTGGAACCATACTTGCTGGAGTATAGAAGAATGAGAGGCAACCTTATTGAAACATGCAGGATTCTTAGGAGACTTGACAAGGGAGATGTCGAAAAGTTGTTTTCCCTAGTGGGGGAGTCTATGCCCAGAGGGCATAATCTCAGATTAAGGGGTTGCACATTTAAAATAGAGATGAAGAGGAATTTCTTCTTTCAGAGGGTAATGAATCTGTGGAATTCTTTACAGATGGCTGTTGAGCCTGGGTCATTAAATATATTCTAGGCTGAGATAGACAGATTTTTAATCAGTGAAGGAGTCAAGGATTATAGCAAAAGGCAGGAAAGTGGAGTTGAAGATTATCAAATCAACCATGATCGCATTGAATGATGAAGCAGTTTCAATGGGCTGAATGGCCTGCTTATATTCTCATGTCTTATGGCCTTGTGGTGAAAGAATGGGAAAATACCGGGCTGAACATAGCCAGGGCCTTGGTGATGGTGAGGGCCACATTTTCAGAGAAAAGGGAGCTTGCTGAGTTTCTAGGACTCCATAGCTTGAGAACCATTGATTTAGGTCTTCCTTTGAAAATTATTAGAGTTTATACATTTTGCCAAAACATATAGACATTCAAACTATTTATTAGGAAGTAAAATCAAATTTCTTCTACAATCATATCTATAGCTCTACACACTTTCTTAAAATTTTGTGTACAGGAATATTACTTTTCATTTAAAGTTTTGTAAAGTTTTTTCTTTGAGTTGATCATGAAGTTGTGATGTTTGAGTGAGATTAGTGCTTTGTACAGACTTTACTGAATCAATGTGAATCATGTATGAATCACTGTGAAAGATTGGCTTTTGCAGACTTGCTGAGTAACAAGCAAGTGTTGGTTTAGTAAGCAAGGAACCAAAAGTATGTGTTTCTATCTTATAAATATACGCTACACAATGGCTTTAAAAGAAAATAATACATAACTATATTTTTCTTTCTAAATGCCAATAGCATGGCATTATTATAACCAGCTTTGTCTGGTATGATTATTAATAAAAAAATGCCTTATATTTTAGTAAATCAGATTCTCTCTAAATGCATAATATACAGCATAGTCATCAAATTTAATTATCCTTACTAACTGCCCTTGATATTTCATATGTATTTCCTTAGTTTCCTCTATTATTCTTACAGCATATAATTTTAAAAAGCCAGAGACATGTTATAGATATCATTTATTGGTGAAATAAACCCAAGCTCTCATCTTATAGAGTCATAGAGTCATACAGCAGAAAACAGACCCTTTGATCCAACCAGTCCATGCCGAACATAATCCCAAACTAAACTAGTTCCACCTGCCTGCTCCTGGCCCATATCCCTCCAAACCTTTCCTATTCATATATCTAGCCAAACGTCTTTTAAACGTTGTAATTGTACCCGCATCCACCAGTTTATCAGGAAATTCATTCCCTCCGTGTAAATTAACCTCTGTGTAAAAAAAATTGCCTTTTATATATTTTTTAAATCTCTCTCGTCTCACCTTAAAAATATGCACCCTGGTCTTGAAATTCCTCCTCCTAGGGAAAAGACAACCATCATCAACTCTATCTATACCCCTCATTATTTTATAAACCTCAGTCAGGTCACCTCTCAAACTCTTATGCTCCAGTGAACAATGTCTCAGCCTTTCCTTATAACTCAAACTTTCCATACCCAGCAACATCCTGGTAACCTTTTCTGAACCCTCTCAAGCTTGATAATATCTTTCCCATAACTGGGCGACCAGAACAGGACACAGTATTCCAGGAGAGGCCTCACCAATGTCCTGTACAACCTCAACATAATGCCCCAACTCCTATACTCAATGGACTGAACAATGAAGGCAAATGTGCCAAATGCCTTTTTAACCTTCCTGTCTATATGTGACACAAACTTTAAAGAAATATGTACATGCACCTTTAGGTCCTTCTGTTCTGCAACACTACTCAAGGCCCTACTATTAATTGTGTAAGCCCTACCCTTGTTTGTTGTATCAAAATGCATTTATCCATATTGAACTCCATCTGCCATTTTTCAGCCCATTAACCTATTTGATCAAAATCCCTTTGTAAGCTTAGAAAACTTCTTTACCAACAATTTTTGTGTCATCCAAAAACTTATTAACCATGCCTTCTATATTCTCCTCCAAATCATTTATATAAACAACAAATAAAAGAGGAACCAGAACCGATCCCTGTGGAACAGCAATGGTCACAGGCCTCCAGTCCGAAAAACAACTCTCCATCATTACTCTCTGTCTCCTGCCGTTAAGCCAATTATGTATCCAATTGGCAAGCTCACCCTGAATCCCATGCGGACTAGCTTTACTAATTAGTCTATCATGTAGAGCCTTGTCAAAAGCTTTACTAAAATCCATATAAACAAGGTCTACACTCTGCCATCATCAACCTTTTTGGTAACTTCCTCAAAAAACTCAATGAAGTTTGAGAGACACGATTTTCCTCATACAAAACCATGCTGACTATCCCTAATCAATTTTTGCCTCTCTAAATGTCCATAAATCCTATCTTTTATAATCATCTCCAACAATTTACCCATAACCGAAGTCAGACTCACGGGTCTATAGTTCCCCGGTTTCGTCTCACAAACTTTCTTAAACAAAGGTACCACATTAGCCACCCTGCAAACATCTCACTCATAGTTATAGATGGCGTAAATATTTATGCAAGGGGCTTTGTAATTTCCTTCCTTACTTCCCACAACTTTCTTGGATACATTAGATCAGGTCCTGGAGATTTATCCACCTTTATGTTCTCTAAGACCTCCCGAACTTCCTCTTTTGTAATGTGAACTGTTTTTAAAACATGAAAGTTTATTTCTCTGTATTCTCTGGACTCCATTTCTTTTTCCACAGTAAAAACTGATATGAAATATTCATTTATTATCTCTCCTATCTCCTGGGGTTCAACACAAAGATGATCTCCTTGATCTTTAAGAGGCCCAGCTTTCTCTCTAGTTACCCTCTTGCTCTTAATGTATTTATAGAATCTCTTTGGATTATCCTTAACCTTATCAGCCAGTGCTATCTCATATATCCTCTTCGCTTTCCTGATTTCTCTCTTAAGAATGCCTCTATGCTCTTTATGTTGATTAAAAGATTCAATTGAACCAAGTTTTCTATATCCAAAAAAAAATTCCCTCTTATTCTTGACTAGAACCTCAATATCTTTATTCATTCATTGTTCCTTAATCTCACCAGCCTTACCTTTCACTCTAACAGGAAAAAAATGCCTTTGAACTCTTGTCATCTCACTCTTGAGTGCCTCCCACTTGTCAGACATCCTTTTACCTGCGAACAGTCTACTCCAAACAACTTTTCAAAGTTCTTGTCTCATTCCATTTAAATTTGCCTTACCCCAATTAAAACTTTAATTTTTATGGAAGGCTTATCCTTTTTCATAACCATTTTGAAACTAATAGAATTATGATCACTACCTGCCCTGCCTTGTTGCCCAAAAGAAGGTCTAGTTTTGCTCCTTTTCTTGTAGGAACATCCACATATTGATAAAGAAAATTTGCTTGGACACATTTGACAATTCCTTCGCCATCCAAACCTTTAACACTATAGTCATCCCAGTCAATGTTTGGAAAATTAAAATCCCCCATTATTACAACCTTATTATGCTTACATATATCTGAGATCTTCCTTCACATTTGTTTCTCAATTTCTCTTGTACTATTCGGGGGCCTATAGTATAATCCTATCAAAGTGATCTTTCCTTTCTTATTTATAATTTCTACCCATATATTTTCACCGGATGATTTTTCAGAAGTATCTTCCCTAGATACAGCAGTAACGTGTACCTTAATCAAAATACCACTCTCCCCCCTCCTTTCTTGCCTCCTTTTCTATCCTTTCTATAGCATCTTAACTATCTGCAACTGGATCTAACCTGACAACCTCAAGTTTTACACCAATCCCTTTCCACATTAAATCATTGTAATCCACATTTTATTGATCTGATGAGTCAGACCACCAAACAACTGCTCCGACTTCCTTAAGTTACCCCTTCAATCTATGTTTTGAATATATTGAAATCTTCTGTGGCTAAATGAGTAATTGTTTCAGGAAATTGGCTCAGGTATAATGAGCCATCCGTTGCGGAAGATTCAATGATTTACTTAATGTTGGCAGCACTGAGCCATCCTTTTTAGCTTTGCTATCATCAACAAACAAATATGGCTCTGTCCCTGACTCCATCAACCTTCTTGGGGCCCCTTCTCAAATTTGATGGATAATTGCTAAGGCATGAAGTGAGCTTCCTTCTCCATTTGACCTACTGCCAAGATTATTCCTGTCTATCTACAAAACAAGCCATGCTGCATCCACATTGGTCATCTCAAACCCACCTCACCGTCTCTCCTTTCTATCCCCATGCTCTACAAATAATAATTACCTCAGTATGCCTTCCTTGTAACCATACCCAAAGTTCCACTACACTTTAGACACCCTTATTGCTAAAACTAAGGCTTATTTTTGTCAGAACTTTTTTACTTGTACTCATGAGGACAATTCACAAGAATACCAATGTAAAGAGAAATAACATTTATACTGTATTTTAAGAGCATACTAAGTGGGCTCTGGTTGAGACATTGCCATGAAGAATACACCAATTAGATGATGACAGTTAACTGCCATTGTTTAAATTTAAATTTGGCAGGTCAACTCTGATTGGTCTGAGCATTTCCCCGAGGAATGAATAAATGACGTCACTTATTTTGTTCAGTTGCATAGTGTATATGCATGTTCTTTCTTTCTGCAAAGAAAAACATACTTTTCTCATACAGTGTAAACATGTTGTTTGCCATTACATTGTTATTCTTGCAAATTGACCTGATGAGCACAAGATGAAAAGTTTAGACAAAATCTTAACGGCTGTATGTGCATGATTCTTTGTGTAAAACACTGCAATGTTTTTTGTAATGTTGTACCCAACCGTCCCTATCGTGGAGTGATTGACATCTAACAAAAACTCGTTATGTATTACTCTACATTCTGCTGACCTGTCTCCAATGCCATCTTTTTATTTTAGAATAAAATTTCAAATAAAAGTGATGGATATCTAAAATGTAAGTACTAAATGCTAGAAATGCATTGTAAGTTGATCAGGATGAAAAAAAGCAAAAACCTATGTTAATATTTAAGTGGAAACAAAGAGCTTTATGTTACATATTTTTGTCTGGCTGCAATTCACTGTTGCCGAGGCCACAAAATATTCATTTCTCACAACGTAGGCCTTTGAATGTGTGAAGTGACCTTGGTCCCAATGGGAGTCAATCAACCTTGTGTGATGTATACAAAGCAATCTGGAATGATAACCTAGTCAAATATAAAGGCAGATTTGTCATTCCTTCTGCATTCATACATTCATTAAATGTCAAAGAAACGGAATAAAATACAACCTTATGACATTCCTTGTGACAAAGGTATTTGTGAGAATTTTGCAGTCTAACCACAGCTCTTTGCTGCTTGTTCCCAATCAAATAAGCTGCAGTGTTACCTTTAGTGCATTAGGTTAGTTAATAAAATGGCTGAAAACCGAAGTGTCTTACCTCTGACAGCTTTATGATGGCCATTCCATAGATTGTGTTTAAGTGAATCAGGCAGTAAAACTAATGACTCCTTTGTTCCTGCATGTCTTTTTAAACCACAAAATTCTGAAGAATTTATTCTAAATCATTGCTGTGCTTCAAGACTGTGGATAATTGGTGACTGACATCATACTTTTACGAAATAATGACAGCAATGAATTGTGATAAAAGTGGAAACATGTACGTTACAAGAATTTTAATTTTAGATAAACTTATTATGTTGTTTGTAGAGGATGTAATTGGCATCATTGTACATCAAGTTCTATCTGGATTACAGTTTTGAAACAGACCATTTAGCCCAACTGATAAAAGCTCCACATGAGCCTCCTCTCAACCCTTTTCGTCTAAGACTTATTAGCTTATCCCTCTGTTCCTTTCTCCTTCAAATGCTTCTCTAGTTTCCCCTGAGCGTACGTCAATGCTATTCGCTTAAATTACATCTTGTGATTGCAAATTCTTGATTTATTTGAAGTATATTAGATTCGTGATCTCTAGTTTTAGATTCCACAACAAGTAGAAACATCTCCTTTACATCTCCCCTATCAAACCCTTTCATCAACTTAAAGATACCTGTAAGGTTGTTTTTCAGCCTTTGTTTGAGCACTAAGTCCCAGACTTGTCAGACTTTCCTGATGGGTATAATATTCAGAATCACAAAATTGTTAGAGTGCAGATGGAGTTCATTCCACCCATTGTGTCTGCACCAGCTCTCTCAATGAACAATCCATTTCAGGTACTTCTCCTGCCTTCTCTCCATAAACCTCTACTTTTTCCTTTTTCAGATCTTAGTCTAATTCCAAATTAAATAGTCCAATTGAACTTTGTACCACTCTAAGGTAGTGCATTCCAGACCTTAACCATTCACTGAGTGAAATATTTATTTTGCTCCTATCACTTTTTCTACTTTTGCCAAAAATTTTGATCTCTGTCACCTTATTCTTAATCTTTTCATGAGTGTGAACTGTTTCTCCCTATCAATCCTGTCCAATCTCATGATTTCGAATGTTGTCATGTTAATTAAACCTTCTTTTGGCCTTCTTTTCTGCAAAAAGCCCTAACTTCTCCAATTGGTTTTCCTAACCTAAGTTCTTCATCCTTAGAATCATCCTCATAAATCTTTTTGACAGGTCTGAATCAGTTCTGATATAATCTAGTAAACGTTTATAATCTGGACATCATTTATTGTAGTATGGAAATCAGAATTGTGCACAGTTCTCCAGGTGCAGAGTAAAATTTAATATAACACCTTTGTGTTTTTGTCTGCCGTAAAGAATTTTATCCCTATGTGATTATATAAACACACCCGAGTATATTCTTATAGTTGTGGGTTTGTGGGAGGGAGTGGCTCATAAAATGCAACATGTGGCCTGCAAGCTGCCGACTTGCCCAGCATGACTGTTCTTTCATTAGTGCCCCCCTCCTCTGGGTCGCTATTTTATCTGCAGTGAACAAGTCTCACAACAGATGTGTAGTCTAACAGAGTTTACTGTCAGGCAAGATGGGTAGACCTGAGATAGTAGGAACTGCAGATGCTGGAGAAGCTGAGATAACAAGGTGTAGAGCTGGATGAACACAGCAGGCCA
>NW_025972411.1:0-9718 GCF_021869965.1 Rhincodon typus
CTCCCTGCTCCCACTCTCACCGCTAACCACCCAGGCTGCTTGCTCCCACTCTCACTGCCAGCCACCTTTGAAGAACAGAGTAATCCAGCAATGACGTCAATAATGGGTGCCAATTCCAGTGCATGCGTGCCTGGCATTCTAAATGGACGGCATGGTGCCTGCCATTTGGAACCAGTGCAGCACACTCAGTATCTGCTGGATAGGTGCACAGACCTCGACACCATTGCTGTATTCGTCGGTGCCCAGTAGCAGTGACAAGGCCAGAGGGGGAAAGAGGGACCTTGCTCTCACTTCAAATATCCTGGCATGGTGGATCAGTGGTTAACGCTGCTGCCTCACACTGCCAGGGACGCGGGGTCAATTCCACCCTCGGGTGACTGACTTTATGGAGTTTTTACATTCTCTCCATGTCTGTGTGGGTTTCCTCTGGGTGCTCTGGTTTCCTCCCACAGACAAAGGTGTGCAGGCTAGGTGGATTAGGCATATGAAATGAGGGGTTACAGGGATAGGGTGGGGGCCTGGGTGGGATGATTTTTGGAGGGTCGGTGCAGAACTTGATGGACCAAATGACCTCCATCTGCTCTGTAGGGATTCAATGACTCTCTCATGGAGACAGGGTGGTGCCAGAGAGAGGAGTAGCCATGCATCGGAAACATGGTTGCTTCCTCTCGGGTCACCCTAAAGGTGCCCAGTCCCTCAACTTTCAGCACCAATGCAATGTTCCTTCCCTGCCTCACTTACTGCTGCTGTCTCCCAAACAGGAAGCAGTACCATTAACTGCAGATACTTTACATCAGACTAGCGAAAGGCACCATACATACAATCATGTGGATAACTGACCTTTTATTCATCAACTGAAAAGTTTCAATGAATGCGGAAATAAACAGATCCACATGAACTGGACAAGGGGCTAATTGCCGTGTAACCAACACGAAGTTATGCTGGAGAAGAAAGTCTAAACCCAGCACATTCCTCTTACTGGCAGGTCTCAGTAAGGTTCTGTCTGGCCCTTCAAGCTTGATGGTGTGTAGTTTGATCATGGCCTCTCACGTGTCCCTCCAGTTCAGAGTGCTGCTCCTTCTCTGTAGATGATTGTTCTCAGTCCCCCATTTGGTCTGCAATCCAAAAGCCCTGCATCAGCTCATGTTGCGAAGGGCACGGCATGCCATGCTGATGTGGCACATTCTTTCTGGGCTCCAGGGCAAGGCCTCTCTGCAATGGTGCAGGTATTGTAACCCCATCTTGAAAAGGCATAAGGTCTGTTCCACTATGGTCTTGGTGGGACCATGGGCAGCACTGTATTATCATTTGGCTTCAGTTTTTTTTTCAGGAAGGAGCTCTCAGCCATCTTTGGAGAAGGTAGCCTTTGTCTCCCAGCAGCCGTCCCTGTATGACCTGAAAATCTGGTCAAGACACAAGCTGTACGCTCTCCAGTGTGTAAACATCAGGATACCTGGCTCCCACTGCCATAATGTGACACTTATGATCACAGATGAGCTCAACAGGGGAGGCAATGGCCTAGTAGTATTATTGCTGGACTGTTAATCCAGAGACCCAGGTAATGTTCTGGGGACCTGGGTTTGAATCCTGCCATGGCAGATGGTGGGAATTGAATTCAATGAATATCTGGAATTAGGAGTCTGTTGATGACCATGAATGCATTGTCAGGTTGTCAGGGTGAAAACCCATCTGGTTCACTAATGCCCTTTAGGGAAGAAAACTGCCATCCTTACCTGGTCCAGCCTACTTGTGACTCCAAAGCCACAGCAATGTGGTTGGCACTTAACTGCCCTCTGGGCAATTAGGGATGGGCAATAAATCCTGGCCTAGCCAGCGGCACCCTCATCCTCTGAATGAATAAAAAAAAAATCATTGATGGAATGGGAGACTTTTATGTTGATAAACTTGGTGTGTTGATGATCAGATGCTCTCAAAGTGATATACATGCAGTCTTTAGCACCCTACAGTAGGGAAGCCGGTTATGGTGGACAATCCCACTGCCTGAGCTACTTAACTCACCTCTTCATGAAGGAAGAATATAAACTGTTGGAGTCTGGAGAAAATGGCATCTGTTACTTTGCAAATGCGTTAGTGAGCCAAGGAATGGGCAATAGTAAACAGGGCCCCAGTAGCTCCTAGGAACAATCCACTGGCACAAAAATCCAGGGTAGCTGTGACCTTGTTGGACATCAGAATGGGATGGCCACCCATTCCTTCCAAGCACCAGTCCTGCTGCGATGAATAACACCATTCGATGATGATGGACTGGGACCTCCCCAGTCTACACCTGCAGTGCATAGATAATGGCAGTGAGATTGCAACATCCGGAGTCTGATCATTCTCCTCCTCCCCTTCCTTGGGGGAATCGTAAGCTGCTGGTCCTCCCTCTGGAGGCTGGAGGTTTTTGTTCCTGCCGAGCTTGGTGACAGCGTTCCAGTTGTGTCTTCTTCAATTGCTAACGTCTCATGGGGAACAACATCACAAGGTTCCTCCACGTGCTGGTCCCTACTCATGTGAGTGATCAGATAATCTGTGGGGAATGTCAGAAATAGAACAGCGTATCAGTAACAGAACTCTTTGTCCCTCATCAATCCCAAAAAAATGACATGTCACATTGTGCCATGGAGGCTTTGCCATGATCTTAAAATTACACTTCAGCCATTCAGGAGCATTTTTTCACACAAAAAGATATTAAAAATAGAATGGTCCCCATGGAAAAGTTATGGATGCTGGGACAAATGGAACCTTTGAGAGTGAAATCGGTGGATTTTTGTTCAGTAAATGTGAAGGAAAGATAAAGAAACAAAGTTGAAGTGCAGAACAGCCTTGATCTAATAATAGAACAGTTTTGAGGCACTGAACAGCCTGCTCCTGTTCCTAATGCTATGTTGATTTTTTTTGGTTAATGTGAAATTTGGGTAAATTAACATTTTTTCAGTGAAATCTCAGTCAATCAATATATTTCACATCTTGTTGATCTGTTGGATATGTATCAGATGTAAAACTTTTAATCCAGTGGGTGGATTCCATTTTCTTATTCTCTAGGTGCTTAAGCAATTCATTTCCTGTTCAAAGTATCATATTAAGAAGCACTTTTAGTGCTATGTTCTCCTTTTAAAAGAGTTCTATACCTACTCAAATTTGACTCAACCTAATTAAAGCTATTCAAAAACAATTTAATTTGCTTCCTCCAGCCATTCACAATATTCCCAGTAGAAGACCTAACTGCTTAATTGGACATTACTGCTTCCTTCAGTTCAGTGATCGATAGTAAATATATTGTTAGTCATAAGCTTTCAGATGTTCAGAGAGAAATGAGACCTTAATGTCCTTCCAAAGCACAAACACTCTCAAATCTCTTTCAGTTATTTATTTTCATTTGATCCTATTCCTTCCTTAATGGGACTAGAACTGGAATTTTCCATATTTTTGACACTATTTCCTTCTAATAATATAGTTCATGAGTGTGTTTCCTTTACATATTTCCTTGAATCATTGAATGAAATATAAAGGAAAACTCCCATCTACATTATTTTCTCTTCCAGTGTTTTGCACAATCATTGGAAAATCTATTCTCATATCCTATTTTACCGAAACCTGAATGGCATTAATTACTGTAACTCATTCCAGATATCTGTTACTTTGTATATAAACTACCCGAACCCATCATGGAGTCATAGAGTCATACAGCATGGAAACAGACCCTTCGGTCTAACCAGCCCATGCCGAACATAATTACAATCTAAACTTTTCCCACTTGCTCCTGGCCCATATCCCTCCAAACCTTTCCTATTTGTGTACTTAACCAAATGTCTTTTAAACGTTATAGTTGTACCCACATCCACCACTTCTTCAGGAAGTTCAATCCACACTTGAACCACCTTCTGTGTTAGAAATTTGCCTCTTACATCTTTTTTAAATCTCTTCCTCTCACCTTAAAAATGTGCCACCTAGTCTTAAAATCTCTTAACCTAGGGAGAAGACAACTACCAATAACTCTATCTATACCTTTCATTATGTTAAGATCTTCTATCAGGTTGCCGCTCAACTTCCTATGCTTCAGTGAAAAAGTCCCAGCCTATCTAGCCTTTCTTTATAACTGGTAAATCTCTTCTGAACCCTCTCCAGCTTGATAATATCCATTCTGTAACTGGGCGACCAGAACTGGACACAGTATTCCAGAAGAGGCCTCACCAATGTCCTGTCCAACCTCAATGTGACTTCCCAACTCCTATACTCAAAGGACTGAGCAATGAAGGCAAGTGTGCCAAATGCCTTTTTAACCATCCTGTCTATATGTGATGCAAACTTCAAAAAATTATGTACCTGCATCCCCTAGGTCCCCATGTTCTACAACAGTACCCAAGGCCCTAGCATTAATTGTATAAGCCCTACCCTTGTTTCTGTAACTGACTCTTAGGTATCATGAAAGTTTGTTTTATATTGTTGAAGAAAATGCATGAATTAATTAGTAAATTATTTATAAATGCATTTATGAATGTAATTTAGTGTTGTTGGTAAAAAGAATAATGTTGGCAGGGATCAGACTACCATTTTAGGAGGCACAGGTCCGTGATTTAAACAATTTAAGATCCTCATCTTTAGACCCCTCAATGGTTTTACCCTTCCTTCCCACTGTAACCTCCTCCAAATGTACAAACCGTCCCATCTAGGATGTTGTGAAATTTGAGAGGTTGCAGAAAAGATTTACAAGGATGTTGCCGGGACTGGACAGTTTGAGCTATAGGGAGAGGCTGAATAGGCTGGGGCTTTTTTTCCCTGGAGCGGCAGAGGCTAAGTGCTTTATAAAGAGGTTTATATAGAGGTTTATAAAATCATCAGGTGCATGGATATGGTGAAAAACCAAGGTCTTTTTCCTAGGGTGGGAGAGTGCAAAACTAGAGGGCATAGGCTAAGGTGAGAGCGAAAAGATTTAAAAAGGACCTGAAGGCTAATGGTTTCACACAGAGAGTAGTGCATGTATGGAATGAGCTGCCAGAGGAAGTAGTGGAGGCTGGTACAATGACAACATTTAAAAGGCATCTGCATGGTTTTGCGAATAGGAAGGGTCTGTTTCCGGGCTGTATGACTCTATGACTCTATGACTCTATTTGAAATCTCAGTTTCTCTAACTTGGACGACTCATTTGGCCTTTAATTGCTTAAATAGAAGAAAGAATGTCTTGTGTGTTTATGCGTCGCCACTGTACTAAACACTGCAGATCCAGAGTTGAACAATAGATGGAACCATTGAGATTATTTTCCTCATAAGAACTAATTTCAGGGCTGCACTCTCTGTAATCTTCAGCTTACTCACAGTGCTTTGTTAAAAGTGTTCAATATCATTTTGTCTAAGCAGTTCTCCTTCATACCAACAATATTGATACTCCTCTAACAAAGACATATGAACACTGGTTAAACTATAGTACACATAATGTTGACTTTCCAGGAAGTGCTAAGTTAACAAAAATATTGAGAAAATCAAGTTTCTGAAATAGCTTCACAGGGAAGATAGGATATAAGTTTGATTGATGGAAGAAATGGCCATGGGCATTGTTGGCATGACCAGGGTTTATTATTTATTGCTAGTTGTGAAGTATTGAGTCTTCTTGAGCATCTGTAGCCAATTTAGTGAAGATATGCCCACAAGATTGCTCAATGGGCAATTACAGAACTGTGAGCCAGTGACAATGAAGGAATCCTAATATATATGTAAGAATTAGAAGGGAACTTAGATGCAACATCAATTCTTCATATGAAAAACCTTTGTCCTTCCAATTTTTGAAAATTCCTCCAAAGTCTATCCAATGAGTTGTACTATAAGAAAGCAAACAATGACATGTTCAAAGCTGTAGATAATTGAATAAAGCATTGGTTTGTTAAAGCATTTTTGATAGTTGAATCATTTCGGCTGTCCTTTCCATTAACACTCACAGCAAGTCATAGTCTGTGGTTTGTGACTTCATGACAGAATCCACAATTTTACCCACACAGTTTGTATCATCCCATTTCATGAGATAAATGACTAGCTTATTGGTTAATAGTTAAAACGTATTCTCTTTTTATTGCTGATTCCAAATGTTTGGAATCACAAATTGACTCACTAGGCTTCAGTTTATTTTATTTTTCTATAAAGCAACCAGTCCATTTTAATCAAAGAGGTAGCAAGAACTGCAAATGCTAGAGTCAGAGTCGATACAGTGTGGAGCTGGAGGAACACAGCAGGTTAGGCAGCATCAGAGGAGCAGGAAAGTCAATGATTTGGGCCTAGACCCTTCATCAGGACTTTTAATCAAAGCCTTTCCACTTGCAGTGTATTGCTCAGACCTTGCTTTTAAAACCAATGAATAACCACCAAAGATGACACTAATTAAACACAGCACTGAAGAAAGTCTAGAAAAATTGAAATTTTTGCACGTTAGAATGCAGATTACGGAGCTTACAATCATTTGAAATTATGGGAGGTTGGGATGAGGTTGATGGTTCAAAACTGTTATAACGTCAAATCAAAACTGAAAGAACTGCAGATGCTGTAAATCAGGAACAAAAACAGAAGTTGCTAGAAAAGCTCAGCAGGTCTGGCAACATCTGTGAATAAAAATCAGAGTTAACGTTTTGGGTCCATTAACCCTTCCTTAAAACTGGACCGCCAGACCTGAAACATTAACTCTGATTTTTATTCACAGATGCTGCCAGACCTGCTGAGCTTTCCTAGCAACTTCTGTACAATATCAAATAAGGTCAAGGCACTAAAAAAAAGGCCAAGGCACTAGTTATAATGTCAAATATACTGAGGCCAGAATAAACTTCCTAATGCAGAGACTTGTGAGTTGTGAAACTCATTCCAAGGATGAGTGATAGCATCCCAAGATTCGATTGTATTTGTCAACAAAGAAAACAGAATGAAGGACTATTGATACAGGATGTATAAATATGATTCAAACAATTTGCTTGCATAGGTGATAAACACTGCTGTAGATTTGTTGGAATGAATAGACTGATTCCATGTTGTAACTTCTATGTTATTCTATGTACGTTTGTGCAATGTGATATCACAGCATTAATTATTAATGCTTCACTTTGTGATAAAGGTTCATAATAACTATGATACTCAGGTCTTTAGCTTCAAAATAGAGGCAGATGGGCTTGGGTCAGTTCTGTGAAGGTATTTTCTTAAATAGGTCAGAAAGTCATGCAGACATTGACTAAAATACATAATTTCTTTGAAGGCATGTGACATCTCCAACCAGGCAATGCTGAGACATCACTCATTTCCATTCTGGGAGTTGACTTTGCAGTTAGTGCGGGTGTGAAGGTTATCATGGAAGAACCTACTGATGAGAACGGTTAGCACCAAACATTATATTACCGTAGTGTTTCCATCCCTCCTTCCTCTTCTAACCAAAAAAAGGGGAGAGGCAAGGTTCAGAAGAGACAGAACATCATGAGAGGGAGGTTGGCAGTGAGAGTTCCAGTGGGTAAAGGAACACAAGCCTAAACGGCTTCAAGAAACTTTTGTTGGTGAGTGACAGGTAAGTTTTGAGAAATTGTTATCGGAGCAGAGAGTACCAGAAGCAAAAAAAAAGTATTTGACATTGTAAGGATTAATTAAGTTAAAGGGGTCAAAGATGGCAGGAAAGTTCCAAATCGTAGTTGCTTGACGTGGGAATCTGGGCACATTTCCAGTGCCCGGGACCTGCGTGTCTGCAAGAAGTGTCTCCAGCTGTTTCTGAATTGCGGCAGTATCTGGGGACACTGTGGAGCATTCACAAGGCAGAAAGTGTCATGGATAGCACGTATAGAAAGGTGGTCACACCGCAGATTCAGATTCCACAGGCAGGAATGGAATGGGTGACCACCAAGCAGAGCAGGACAGCTAAGCAGGCAGTGCAGGAATCTCCTGTGACTGTTCCCCTGCAAAACAGACATACTGTTTTGGATACTGTTGAGGGGCATGGCATCTCAGGGGATAACAGCAACAGCCAAATTCATGGCACCATGGTTGGCTCTGCTGCCGAGGAAGGGAGAAATAGACATAGAAATGCTATAATTATAGAGGATTCAATCATAAGGGGAATAGGTAGGCATTTCTGTGGCTGTAAATGAGAGTCCAGGATGGTGTGTTGCCTCCCTGGTTCTAGGGTCCTGGATATCTCGGAGCGGTTGCAAGACTTTGTGGAGGTGGAGGGCAAACAGCTGGTGGTGGTGGTACACGTTGGTACTAATGACATAGGGTAATAAAAGGGGTGAGGTCCTAAAAGCAGAATGCAGAGAACTAGGAAGAAAATTGGAATATAGAACCTCAAAGGTAATTATTTCAGGATTACTCCCAGTGCCACGAGCTAGTCAGAGTAGAAACAGCAGGATATATAGGATGAACACATGGCTGAAAAGATGGCGTGAGGGGGAGGTGGATAGATAAACTGAAGGTCTAAAATTGTTGATGATATTCAACAGCTGCATGACCTTGAATGCGTCCTGCGAACATTCCCGTACGTGCTGCAGACTGCCCAATCAAAATGTGTTTTCTGTACTAGCGAACAGTTTGTTTTCTGTAGCTGTTTTCTGTACTGGCTGTATTGCTACACTGTGTATGAGAGAGAGAGTTTCGTTCTGAGAATTGGGCTCAGCCTCGGATCAGGATCATGAACAGCGCCATGAACGAACTGAAGTCTCTAGACCAGCTGTCAATTGAGGGGTCCCCGATGGGCAGAAGGGTGTGAGACTTACTGTTTTTTTCTCTTTCATTTCTTTTTTTCACTCTTATTATTATCATTATTATTACTTAATAATCACCCACATTTATGCAGATTGCTGTGGTTGAGTCTTCTCTTAATTATATTTAACTGAATGCAAAAGAACCACCTGGATACATCCTGTGATCCAAGACAGGAGGGTTTCAGGTTCGTGGGGCATTGGGGCCGGGTCTGGGGGAGGTGAGACTGGTACAAACTGAATGGGTTAAATCTGGGTAGGACCAGGACTGTTGTCCTTTGTGTGTACTTGATAGAGTGGTTGGGGAGAGTTTAAACTAGTGTGATAGGGGAATGCGAACCAGAGGAGTAGGACAGTAGATGCAGAAATTGAGGGAGAGGTAGAAACCAAGGCAAACATTATTAAGAACAGGCAGGGGATTGCTGTGGAAAAGAGCAGGGAAGGTGGTCTGAAATGAATGTGTTTCAATGCAATAAGTATAATTGTATAATTAGCAAGGTAGCTGAACTCAGCGCATTAATAAGTGCTTGGAACTATGACATTATTGCAATTACAGAGACTTGGCTACAAGAGGGACAGGACTGGCAGCTGAATGTCCCAGGATTTACATGTTTCAGGTGTGATAGAAAGGGATTTAAAAGGGGTGGGGGAGTTGCATTACTGGTAAGGGAGTATCTCACAACTATCTGAGGGAAGATACATCAGAGGACTTGTGCAGTGAGGCAGAACTCAGGCATAGGAAAGGTGAAATCACAATGTTGGGGGTATACTATAGGCTTCCCAACAGCTAGCAGGAGATAGAGGAGAGAATATGTAGACAGATTTGAGAAAGATGTAAAAACAGCAGGGTTGTTGTGGTGGGTGATTTTAACTTCCCTTGTATTGACTGGGACTCAGTTTGTGCTAGGGGCTTGGATAGAGTAGAAATTGTAAGGACCATTCAGGAAGGTTTCTTGACACAGTTTGTAATCAATCTAACCAGGGAAGGTGAGACAACAAGGTGC
>NW_025972412.1:0-9718 GCF_021869965.1 Rhincodon typus
TCTTCACTGAATTAACTTCCCTGATTGATTTGCAGATTTTGGAAGAAAACTGAAGAATGAAAAGAGATGTCAGAGTGAAGGAAGATGATCCGCAGGAAGAAAATTTTATCTGACTGGAACTTTAGTTTTAATACGCTGTGGATCTTTAATTATCAGTAGTATACTGTTTAGTTGCTATTACTGTAATAGTTTAATATAGTTTAATATGTTCTTGTTCATTATCACTGCTCAGCAAAGACCCAGTGAATTAAGTATGAGATATTCCATAGTAGATTTTGATATCAAATATTGAATTTTTGTGTCACTGAGGCTCTTTCAATTTGGGAACCCAATATGAGAAACATTTCACACATATTGGGCTGAGAACGTGCCTGTTGGTGTGATAAGAGAATCTATAATGCAAGATCTGAGTTGGTAGCTCCCTTACAATAAACTGAGGCTGAATCGTAATCACATGATATATTGCATCATTTCACCCACATAAAGGTGAACCAGAACATTCATGTTTTTCAAATAAAATGATCCCTCTTTCAAGTAAAATTTCCTATTTTTACTACATGGAAATGCCTATTTACCCGTTGCAATTTTATTAATCCCTGAAGTATGTATGATCTACTTATATGAACAGATTCAGTGACTGTAATACCCTCCAACCTGTACTGTGGCATCACCACTGTGTTAAGTACGGTAAGCAACTTTAAGCAATCTAGAAACACAAGACTGACATTCATGAGAAGCTGTGGAACGTCAGCAGCAGCAGAATTGTACTTCAACCCTAATCTGTAACCACCTGGCTTGGCAGAACCACCCTCCATCTATCATTATGATCAAATTGAGGGATCAACATTGGTGCATGTGACAGGTAGAGCAAAACAATCCTATAACCAATGGATCAGAAGTCATTCTCGGTAGTACTGCCACATCCAACTGTGTATGGTTCAGAGAGGATTTACCAGGATGTTGCTGGGCACGGAAAATTTGAGTTATAAAGAAAGGCTGGACATGCTGGGACTTTTTTCACTGGAGCATAGGATGTTGAGAGGCAACCTGATAGACATTTATAAAATAATGTGGGGTATAGATAGGGTACCTTAGGACAAAGGATTTCAGGACTAGCAGGCCCATATTTAAGGTGAGAGGAAAGAGATCTAAAAAAGTCATGAGGCACAATTTTTTTACACAGAGGGTGGCTCATGTGTGGAATGAACTTCCAGAGGAAGTAGTAGATATGGGTACAATTACAATGTTTAAAAGAATTTTGGAGGGGAATAGGTGGGACTAGGTTAGTTTGGCATGGACTGGTTGGACTGAAGGGTTTTGTTTGACTCTATGACTCTATAACTAATAGGAAAAGGATACTTCAAAAAATCTCCATCCTCAATAAGAGGGTAGCCAGCACATCAAAAGACAAGATTGAAGCATTTGCAACCATCTTCAGCCTGAAATGCTGAGTGGGTGATCCATCTCAGTCTCCTGAGGATCAGCAGCAACAGAAGGGTACTTCAACCCTAATCTGTAACCACCTGGCTTGGCATAACCCTCCTTCTTCTTTCATTATGATCAGATTGAGGGATCAACCATCACAGATGCCAGTTTTCAGACAATTAGATACATTCCATGCGATATCAAGAAATGACTAAAGACACGAGATATTCCAAAGGCTAGGATCCTGGCAAATGCACTGAAACCTTTTGCTGCTCAATTCACTGTACCACCAGCCAAGCTAACACAATGACATCTGCCTGGCAATATGTAAATTTGTCCAGGTATGTCCCATCAAAATTTGCAGGACATATCTAACATGGCCAACCATTGCCCCATCATCTACTCCTATTTCAACTTCAGCAAAAAGGTGAGAAAGTGTTATCAACAGTCCCACTAAGTAGCACTTTCTCAGTCAAAAGCTGCTCACTGATAGTGAGTTTGGGTAATATCAAGATCACTCAGCTCCTGACCTCCTTAGGAACTTTATTGAACATGGATGAAAGAACTGAACTCCAGAGATGAGGTAATAGTGGTTGCCTTGACATCAAAGCCACATTTGACTGAACATAGCATGAAAGAGCCCGAGCAAAACTGGGATCAAATGGAATTAGTGAGGCACAGTGGGCCTGCTATCTGACCCCATCACATTTTATCTGAAATAAGATTGCTCCCAAACCAGTGGCTGAGGCGTCTGCCACTGTAATACTTGGGGGATCTGGGTCATAGTGTCTGAGCACTCAAGTGAATGCTGTTTACGTTCATTTCATCACCACATTTGATCATACTTCAGGTGGTATTAGGGCTGCCCATGAACAGCACGAAATGGCTGACGAAAACCCCAACAAGCTTTGCAGTACATGTTTGACAGAAATTAAACAGTTTGGGAAGAACTTGTGTTCTCAGCACAGAAAACATATGATTTTGCAAGTGTAATATTCTTTGCTATCTTAAAGGTAAGAACATTTCACATCAATCAGTTATTTCTCTTAAGTTTTTTCTAATCAATAAGATATAAAATTACAGGTAGGTTTTAATTAAGATTTTTCAAGATAATCATTGATATAGTTTCCAAATAAGTTATAGATTTAACACACACACACACATTATATATATATATATATAAAAACCTTTCTTCCAAGTTTTTTGTTTATATATATATATATATGTATAATATATATATAAACGAAACACTAGGAAGAAAGGTTTAAAATCTAATTATCAGTAATTGAGAGGGACCTCTGCATCTTTCATCAAGCATAGTGGCGAGGAGAGTTGGAATGGTGGAAAATCTCAAAGAAGCCCCTG
Organism: Rhincodon typus; assembly: GCF_021869965.1. Taxonomy (NCBI): domain Eukaryota; kingdom Metazoa; phylum Chordata; class Chondrichthyes; order Orectolobiformes; family Rhincodontidae; genus Rhincodon; species Rhincodon typus. The sequence goes on from NW_025972412.1 coordinate 2,791, forward strand.
TTACAGCCTTGTACAAGATAGCAGACACAGATGTCATAGCTGAGAGATAAAGGTCACAAGTGACCATGGAAAGTTCAGCTTCTCACTTACTAAAATGGACCAATCAGACCATAGCAACAAGCAATTACAAATATAGAGTCATGTACTAAAAACCCAACCATTGTTGGACAACCCAGCACTAATTAACCAATAATATGTAGGGAGAAGGAATATGTGCTGCCATGTTAAAGTAACAAAAAATATATGTAAAAGAATGTTTGCTTGTATTTAAAATTAGAGCATCATTGACTTTTTTCTGAAGATTAAGGGGGTAATTTTTATTTTAAGAATCCCTACAGTGTGGAAACAGGCCATTTGGCCCAGCAAGTCCACACTGCCCTCTGTAGAGCATCCCATCCAGACCCATTCCCCTAATTTCCCATATCTAACCCAAACATCCCTGGACACTATGGGACAATTTAACATGGCCAATCCACCTAAGGTGCACATCTTTGGAATGTGGGAGGAAACCCACACAGACACGGGGAGACTGTGTAAACTCCACACAGACAGTGACCCTGAGGCTGGAATCAAACCTGGGTCCCTGGCACTGTACGGCTGCAGTGATAACCACTGAGCCACTGTGCCACCCCAAATTGAGCCTTCACATCGAGGCCAGATTCGGGGTGGTCTTTGGCCTCTCCCTGCATTGTACCGGCATTTGCTTGAATAAATTAACACGTGCCTGAATTCTGCTTGTCTCCTGAAAATTTATTACCTCTCCTGCTGTGGAAAAGACAACACCATCCACCTTCACAGTGTATAACTGAATGAAATAATAACTCGTCCAAGCTCGACTGGTGGTCTAGTAGGTTACCGCACAGAGATAATTACAGGTTCTGAGACATGCTGGTGAGCTCAGAGCTGGGTGTGATCAGCAGACATGTTTGAATTTGTCACTGAGTCTTTGCATAATGTTGCTGAAGGACAGCAGGTAGATGAAGCAGAGTTGGGAACGAAGAATATGTTCCTATGTGGCAGTGACATGGGTAAATTTAACATTCTCATCCTTCTCAACCTGCCAGCTGCCTATGACATGGTTGACCACACAATCCGACCTTCAATGCCTCTCCACTGTTATCCACTTGGGTGGGACTGTTCTCACCTGATTCTCTCATAATAGCCAAAGAATCATTTGCAATGACTTCTCTTCCAGCTCCTGCACATTTACCTCTGTTGTTTCCAGAGCATCTATCCTATGTTCCCCTCCCCCCCGACCCCCTATTTCTCGTCTGCATGCTGCCTTTTCAGCAACATCATTCAAAAATGCAGTTTTGGTTTTCACAAGTTCACTGATGGCACCCAGCTCGACCTGACCACAACTTCTCTTGACTCTACTGCTGTAAAATTATAAGACTGATTATCCAACATCCAGTACTGGATGAGAAGATTTTTGGAGGAGACATTGTTCCATGTTGACAGCATTGCTTTCCAAAACTCTTTCTGAAGCTTAGACAGAGATAGATGCTTCATCAGTTTCTACTGTATGCAGGCCAGTGAGAAATGTCAATCAACAGAACATGAAATTTCTAATGTTCCACAGTAGGTCATTGTGTTGTCACACTAAAGCTTCAAGTGTAGTAAGGTTTAACTACACCAGAGCAATTAATGGTTAACATTGTAATACTCACAGCATCCGGGATAGGTATCAGTGTACAGTTTGCTGGATCCAAACCATAATCTTTAGGACACAGAGTTTGCTGGACATCAATGACTAAATTGAACAAGGCTATACCTTCTCCCAAATTTGTAATCGAAACAAAGGAATAGAGTTGCACCTAATAAAGCTTGTTTCAATCGAGTTCTAGTAGGAGCTGGACCAGCTAAAATATATTTCAACGAGGTGAGCAGGATGTATCAGCTCCCCTCTTTTTAACCATGTCATGGTTAATCACAACAAATAACATCATTTTTCTTTTAGTATGCAGCTGTCACACTTCATTTCAAATGTAATAAACCAGATAAAATTGAAGGAGAACTATTTCCAAGGTTTTCTTGAATGAATCATCATTACTTATTAATCAGAAAATAAATAAGAAAACATAAGATCATAAGAACATAAGAAATATGTCTGAGAAGTATGTTTTTAGCTCCACAAAATGCTTTAGATGAATATAGAGATGTCCCAATGCACAGCATGTCACAACAAGGTTTTCCAAGAAGCCAGGATTGTAAGCGATCATCCGACCAAAGAGAGGTTCGACTGAAGAACCACAAGGCCAAAGGGAAAACACTGACAGGATTGGGCAGAATCTGCATGTGTTTCTGAAAGGGAAATCAAGCTTGACAAATTTTCTGGCTATGTAACGAATAGAGTTGATAGGGAGGAATCTTTAGATCTGGTTTAATTTGACTGACAGAAGACTTTTGATGAGGTCACATATAAGAAATGAGCATGTGAAATTAAAGTGCATGGTATTGAAGGTAGTGTCCTGACATGGATAGGGAACTGGTTGGTGGATAAACAAAGAGTAGGAATAAACGGTCATTTTATGAGTGGCAGGCAGTGGCTAGTGGGATATCGCAGGGATGAGTGCTTGTGCTTCAGCTATCTAATTGGGATAAATGTCCCACGTGTACAGATTCCCTGAGCTAAAGGTCCCACATCCACTGATTGTAATTGGAGTAAAGGTTCCATGATTGCTGATTCAAACTGGGGGAAAGGTCTCACATGCACTGACTCCAACTGGAGTAAAGGATTCCCCCATACACTGAGTGTCACTGAGGTGTTTTAGGTAGTAAGAAACTACAGGTGCAATACAAAATAAAGGATACAATTCCAAATGGAGTGCACCAGGGCAGAGGGTGTATATTCCACAAATCATTAAACCCAGCAGTTAGACTGTGGCAGTGAATACAAACAGAAGGAACAAAAACAGAAGTTGCTGGAAAATCTCGGCAGATCTGGCAGCATCTGTGCAGAAAAAATCAGTATTAACGTTTTGGGTCTGATGACCCTTCCTCAGAGCTGATGGTACCTGGGAAAATGTAGGTTTATCTGCAGAAAATAGTTAAGGGCATGGGGTAGGGAATAAATGATAGGATAGAGCCCAAAGACAAAGAAGAGCAGTTCGATAGAACATAAGAACATAAGAACGAGGAGCAGGAGTAGGCCATCTGGCCCCTCGAGCCTGCCCTGCCATTTAATAAGATCATGGCTGATCTTTTTGAGACTCAGCTCCACTTACCCGACCACTCACCATAACCCTTAATTCCTTTACTGTTCAAAAATTTATCCAGCCTTGCCTTAAAAACACTCAGCGAGGTAGCTTCAACTGCTTCACTGGGCAGGGAATTCCACAGATTCACAACCCTTTGGGTGAAGAAGTTCCTCCTGACCTCAGTCCTACATCTGCTTCCCTTTATTTTGAGGTGATGCCCTCTAGTCCAAGTTTCACCTGCTAGTGGAAACAACCTCCCTGCCTCCACCTTATCTATTCCCTTCATAACCTTATATGTTTCTATAAGATCTCCCCTCATTCTTCTGAATTCCAATGAGTATAATCCCAGTCTACTCAGTGTCTCCTCATAATCCAACCCTCTCAACTCTGGAATCAACCGAGTGACTCTCCTCTGCACCCCCTCCAGTGCTAGTATATCTCTTCTCAAGTAAGGAGACCAAAACTGCACACAGTACTCCAGGTGTGGCCTCACCAGGACCCTATACAGCTGCAGCATAACCTCCCTGTTTTTAAAATCCATCCCTTGAGCAATGACAGACAAAATTCCATTTGCGTTTTTAATCACCTGCTGCACCTGCAATCCCACTTTCAGCAATTCATGCACAAGGACACCCAAATCCCTCTGCACAGCAGCGTGCTGCAATTTTTTACCATTTAAAACATCGTCCATTTTCCTATTATTCCCACCAAAATGGATGACCTCACACTTATCAACATTGTACTCCATCTGCCAGACCTTTGCCCACTCACTTAGACTATCCATATCCCTATCCATATCCATACCCACTTTCAGTGTCTTCTGCACACTTTGCTCGACCACTCATCTTAGTGTCATCTGCAAATTTTGACACACCACGCTTAGTCCCCAACCCCAAATCATCTATGTAAATTGTAAACAATTGAGGTCCCAACACTGATCCCTGAGGCACACCACTAGCCACTGACCACCAACCAGAAAAACACCCATTTGCCCCTATTCTTTGCTTTCTACTGTTCAACCAATCCTCTATCCATGCCAATACATTACCTGTAATACCGTGCAACTTTAACTTATGCAGCAGCCTTTGGTGTGGCACCCTGTCAAATGCCTTCTGGAAATCCAGATACACCACATCCACAGGTTCCCCATTGTCCACCATGCAAGTAATGTCCTCAAAGAATTCCACCAAATTAGTTAAACATGACCTACCCTTCATGAACCCCTGCTGGGTGTTCCCAATGGGATAATTTATATCCAGATATCTTGCTATTTCTTCCTTAATGATAGATTCAAGCATTTTCCCCACTACCGAAGTTAAGCTAACTGGCCTATAGTTACTTGCTTTTTGTCAACTTCCTTTTTTAAACAGTGGCGTCACATTGGCTGTTTTCCAATCTGCAGGAACCACCCCAGAGTCCAGTGAATTTTGGTAAATAATTACTAGTGCATTTGCTATTTCCCCCATGACCTCTTTTAGTAGCCTGGGATGCATTTCATCAGGGCCAGGAGACTTGTCTATCTTTAGCCCTATTAGCTTGCCCAGCACTGTCTCCTTAGTGATAATGATAGTTTCCAGATCCTTGCCTGCTATAACCTTCTTGCCATTAGTTTTTGGCATGTTATTTATGTCTTCCACTGTGAAGACCGACACGAAATAACTGTTTAATGTCTCGGCTATTTCCTCATTCCCAGTTATTAAATTGGCCTTCTCATTCTCTAAAGGACCAATGTTTACGTTCATCACTCTTTTACGATTTACATATTTATAGAAACTTTTGCTGCCTGTTTTTATATTCTGAGCTAGTTTACTCTCATAATCTATCTTACTTTTCTTTATAACTTTTTGTGGCTTTCTGTCGGCCTTTAAAGATTTCCCAGTCTGCTAGTTTCCCACTACTCTTTGCTTTTTTGTATGTTTTTTTTCAATCTGATACTTTCCTTTATTTCCTTAGACATCCGTGGCTGGCTCTCTCTTTTCCTACAGTTCTTCCTTATCACTGGAATATATTTCTGCTGAGCACTGTGAAAAATCGTTTTGAAAGTCCTCCACTGTTCCTCAATTGACCCACCATAAAGTTTTTGCTCCTATTCTATCTTAGCTAACTCCTCCTTCATTTCTTCATAATCTCCATTGTTTAAGCGCAGGACATAGGTACTGAATTTAACCTTCTCACGCTCCATCTGTATTTTAGACTCGACCATACTGTGATTGCTCTTTCCAAGAGGATCCCTAACTGTGAGATCGTTAATTATTCCTGTCTCATTACACAGGACTAGATCTAGGATAGCTTGCTCCCTCGTAGGTTCCATTATATATTGTTCATGGAAATTATCGCGGATACATTCTATGAACCCGTCCTCAAGGCTGCCATGACCGACCTGGTTTGACCAATCGATGTGTAGATTAAAATCCCCCATGATAATTGCTGCACCATTTTTACATGCATTAGCTATTTCTATGTTTATTGCCCGCCCCACCACGATGTTATTACCTGGTGGCCTATAGACCACACCTATCAGTGACTTCTTCTCCCTGCTACTCCTAATTTCCACGCAAATGGATTCAACGTTTTGTTCAGTAGAACCTATATCATCTCTCACTATCGCCCTGTTATCATCCTTAAAAATCAGAGCAACACCACCTCCCTTACCTTCCTGTCTGTCCTTCTGAACAGTTTGATACCCCTGGATATTTAACTCCCAGTCATGACCATCCTGTAATCATGTCTCTGTTATAGTCAGTAAATCATACCCATTTGCCATGATTTGCGCCGTCAACTCATCCATCTTGTTTCGAACGCTCTGAGCATTCAGATAAAGTGCCCTTATGCCAGTTTTTGCACCTTCTTTTTGGGTCCTATTACCTCCATTACTAACAGCTCTTGAGTTCTCCTTCCCTTTAACTTTTTCCTAATTTTCAATGGAGTTGAAGCTTCCTCGTCACCTGCTAACCTGCTGCTTTGCCTTCCATTAATTGTTATACTCCCTCTACGCTCACTTCTCCCTTCCCCACTACTTACTAGTTTAAAGTCCTATTAACCACCCTATTTACCCTTTTCGCCAGAACACTGGACCCGGCCATGTTCAGGTGGAGTCCATCCCAGCGGTATAGATCCCTCCTGTCCCAGAACTGATGCCAGTGCCCCATGAAAAGGAAACCCTCTTTCCCACACCACTCTTTTAGCCACATGTTTACTTCCCTGATCCTCGCCTCCCTATGCCAATTTGCATGTGGCTTGGGCAGCAATCCAGAGATTATGACCCCTGAAGACCTGTTTTTTAATTTTGTTCCTAGCTTTTCATAATCCTGAAACAGGTCTTTTTTCCTAGTCCTGCCTATGTTGTTGGTACCTACGTGGACCACTACAACTGGATCCTCCCCCTCCCTCTCTGGTATCCTCTCAAGCCGGTCAGAGATGTCTCACACCCTGGCACCGGGCAGGCAACACACCATGCGGGATTCTCTAAGACAACAAGGTGCAGGGCTGGATGAACACAGCAGGCCAAGCAGCATCATAGGATCAGAGAGGCTGACGTTTCGGGCCGAGACCCTTCATCAGAAAAGGGGGAGGGGAAGGGGGTTCTGAAATAAATAGGGAGAGAGTGGGAGGCGGATAGAAGATGGATAGAGGAGAGGATAGGTGGCGAGGAAACAAACAGGTCGAAGAGGCGGGGATGGGGCCAGTAAAGGTGAGTGTAGGTGGGGAGTTAGGGAGGGGATAGGTCA
>NW_025972413.1:0-9715 GCF_021869965.1 Rhincodon typus
TGTTGGGACCACTGTTGTTTGTGATATACATAAATGATTTGGAGGAATGTATAGATGGTCTGATAAGCAAGTTTGCAGATGACACTAAGATTGGTGGAGGAACAGATAGTGAAGGGGACTGTCGGAGAATGCAGCAGAATATAGATAGATTGGAGAGTTGGGCGGAGAAATGGCAGATGGCAAATGCGAGGTGATGCATTTTGGAAGATCCAATTCAAGAGCGAACTATACGGTAAATGGAAAAGCCCTGGGGAAAATTGATGCACAGAGACATCTGGGTGTTCAGGTCCATCGTACCCTGAAGGTGGCAACGCAGGTCGATAGAGTGGTCAAGGCGGCATACGGCATGCTTTCATTCATCGGACGGGGTAATGAGTACAAGAGTTGGCAGGTCATGTTGCAGTTGTATAGGACTTTGGTTCGATCACATTTGGAATACTGCGTACAGTTCTGGTCGCCACATTACCAAAAGGATGTGGATGCTTTGGAGAGGGTGCAGAGGTGGTTCACCAGGATGTTGCCTGGTATGGAGGGCGCTAGCTATGACGAGAGGTTGAGTAGATTAGGATTATTTAAATTCGAAAGACAGAGGTTGAGGGGGGACCTGATTGAGGCCTACAAAATCATGAGAGGTATAGACAGGGTGGATAGCAAGAAGCTTTTTCCCAGAGTGGGGGACTCAATTATTAGGTGTCACGATTTCAAGGTGAGAGGGGAAAAGTTTAAGGGAGATATGCGTGGAAAGTTCTTTACGCAGAGGGTGGTGGGTGCCTGGAACGAGTTGCCAACAGGGGTGGTATAGGCGGGCACGATAGCATCATTTAAGATGTATCTAGACAGATACATGAATGGGCAGGGAGCAAAGGGATACAGGTCCTTGGAAAATAGGATTCAGATACAGGATTTTTTAAAGCACTTGAACTGCAAAATTACATGAAAAAATATTGCATCAACTACTATTTGTACTGCATAAACTCTACTAAGTGATTCACGATGTACGTAAAATTGCATAAATAAATGTAAGAAGCCAATGTCTGTTTACATTTATGTACAGATTTTCATTTGGTTCTTCTGTAATGTAAAGTAACAGAACATTTTAAAGTTGAATTAAATTAATTGTCCTCTGCTTGTTATTACAACTGTATATAGGTTTCCTCACTAATGTTTCATTATCTAAACTGCCAATACTTTCCAGAGTCTAGTCTCTTTGTGTATGCAGCAGTTGGAACACGTAATGACTCAGCTGGCTACAGCTACTCATAAATCAAACTAAACAACACATCTTAGTTGAAGACTTATGAATGAAATTGGAACTGCCCTACACAATTGTCAAACGAATAGCCAAAACTAAATCTCTAAGGCAGTGTTGGCCAGAAATGTATCGATCTATGTTATACAGAAAATTAAGTATTTAGAAATGGAATGTGTGCCTGTTTGATTTTCATAGTATTTGGGACTCAGAACTAAGTAATAAAAGCAAACTGATTGATGATCTGAGAGATTTTTGAAGATACAGCCCTGAAGCAAGATCATACCTACCTGCACTGAAATAGCCTAGGTAATACCAGCACTTTTACAATCATAAAACTTACAACATTGCTGTATTTTTGGATACGGTGTAAAAGGTTACAAAGACCTTTCTCCGACCTTGCCTGTTGCAGACATCTTGCACTGTTCTACACAGTATTGCTGTGTTTATATCACTCAAACCAGTCTGTTTTTCAATTCACAAGTGGACCCATTCAATTCATTCCTGGCGCAATTTGCTAATTTACATTTATTTTGTGCAAAAAACTGAATAATTTCCTATTTCAGATGTATTTCTTTCACACAAAAGCTGAAGGATTTCCCTTTTTTTCTTAAAATAAACAATTCGTTTAATTGTTTGAATTTTTAAAAAATGCACAATTTGAAAAAAAAAACTTGACAGGCTCCACATTGCCCGGTCTGTTCATCCGAGAAACAGTTGCAGCAAAAAAAAACTCTCCAGTTTGTTCTCAAGCTGTGAAAAATAATAAAACACATGTCTAACTAAAAAGATTGCAGCTTAAGGAGTACATGGGGAGTTCTCTAAATGATTGTCTATTACAATCTTGAGTTGGGTTTACAATGGCTTTTTATGTGAAGTACTCTCTTTGCCAAAATAATGTGGTAGCTCTTGTACTAAAGGCAATGAAGTCATGTGTTCAAAGCAATCCAGTGAAGTAAATGTGTCAGCATCTTAACTGGGGCACAGGGGAAGCTGAATATCTTTAAGCCCATAAACCTGCTTAGTATGATGTCCTATCCGTAGGAACATTTTGTGCACACAGACAAAAACATTTCAATAATATTTTAATACTGGATGATAATCCAGTTATTAACGTTGTCAAATCTGAAATTTTGTAAGTATTCCAAATCACAAAAGTTCATATCTATTTTTGATTGTTTCATAATTGATTATAGTGGGTAATAACATATTGAAGTATTGTGTCTATCTTGCAGTCAATTCCAAGATCAATATATTGTAAATTATAGCACGGCTTCATCAACATGCTACACACCAGTGAATAACAAGTGTCTGCACCAATTAGTTGTGCTAGACATTTCGTGCTTTTCCAAAAGTCTGAAAGATATACAATAAATTTTGTAAAAACAGTATCTTTTTATTTTTCTATATTTTAAGATTGTGGGTTGAAATGAGAAAAGTACTTTTATAAACTAAGGATTGTGGAAAGGATGACTGCATTTTTTGAAAGTAAGCGACCTGACATTCATTCTAAGTGTGGTTTACAGTGCTGTTGGTTCAAGGAGTATAGGGAAGACATTCGGTGGGCTGGAGCCAGGGCATGTGCACAAAGAGAGATTCGGCCAGCAAGTAACTGATTACAACTGGTCACAGTTCCACCAATCAAGGACAATGGCATCTGAAATAACTCTACAGAGGCTGGTATTTGGTCACCAAGTCACCCCTTATTTACACATGCAAAGTCCTTGATATTGACCTTGCTTCCTCAGAGCCAACTCTGAGTGAACAGGATGTTTAACACTCCTGTACTTATCCATCAGCCAGGGCTCCCTGATTACACCAAATTAACTGCCCAAATCAGGGAATCCATTCTGAGGTCCACTTGGCTGATCTCATTATAATCACAAAATCCCTCCCCCTTCAAATCTGAGGATGTGGCCTGTCCGGGGCGTTTTAATACCGGTTAAGGTTCCTTCGACTCTGCCTCAGATATAGGTGTTGTGAAACACAAAGTAGCTCGCGTCTTGCGTCATGGAACATCTTGGAAGAAATTAATTCTTTTCTTCAAGAGGCAAAAACATCAAGATGGTTACGATGAATGTCGCCATCTCAGAATCTGAGGTGTCTTCAATGCTTGAGGATGAGGGAGAACCCACGGGTTTTGATAGCCCTTGAGTGTTCTGAGGAGCTGGGCACATTTGCAAGTTTGCAGCCTTCACATGGGCCTTGTTCAGGACCGTCGCGCATTCCAAACGATATATGTCATTGGACCTGACCTTATGTTGACCATGCCTCTAACCCATACAGGGCCATTCCAATGGTTCCTACACCAGACTTCATCCCCTAAGGTAAAATGTCTCTCTTGCTTAACAGAATTTTATGTGTCGAATTAATGCTCCTGATGCCATTTCACCCTCCCACCCCCCGCCACCAAACTCAATCCAGGAAGATCAGGTTTAATCTGGCACAGACTCTTCTCCCCATTAGCAACTCTGCTGCAGCTATCACTGTAGCTGCATGAGGGATGGTCCTATAATCAAATAGAAACCAGGACAGTTTTGTAACTAGTGAATCCACAAGCTGGTTATTAAAGCCTACCTTCAAAGCTTGGATTGCTTTTTCTGCCAGACCATTGGATGAAGGTTGTTATGGAGCTGTACTTAGATGTCAAATGCTATTTGATTTTCAGAAATACTCAAATTTCCTGCTGTTAAATCATAGCCCATTAGCTGTCACCAATGTCAAGAATATAAGAGAATCGTATCTGAGACATAGACAACTTGGTTCATTTGAATCTCTTAATCAATATAAAATGTGTCAGGGCATTCTTGAGAGAGAAATCAGAAATGCAAAAAGGGGATGTGAGATTGCATTATCCTTAGCCTTATTTGCCAATGCTAAGAGATTCTACAAGTTCATGAAGAACAAGAGGGTAACTAGACAGAGGGCAGGGCCTCTTAAAGATCAACAGGTCATCTTTGTGTTAAACGCCAGGAAATGGGAGAGATACTAAATAAATATTTCACATCAATATTTACTGTGGAGAGAGAAATGGTGCCTAGAGAATACAGAAATAAACTTTTGATGTTTTAGAAACAGTTCACATTAAAGAGGAAGTTTGAGAGTCTTAGAGAATATAAAGATGGATAAATCTCTCGGACCTGATCTAATGTATCATAGAACGTTGTGGGAAGTAAGGGAGGAAATTACGAGACCCCGTGCAGAAATATTTGCATCATCTATAACTATGGGTGAGGTGCCTGATGACTGGAGGGTGGCTAATGTTGTACATTTGTTTAAGGTAGGTTGTAAGGAGAAACCAAGGAACTACAGACCTGTGAGCCTGACTTCGGTTGTGGGTAAATTGTTGGAGGTGATTACAAAAGATAGGATTTATGGACATGTAGAGAAGCAAAAATTGATTAGGGATAGTCAGCATGTTTTTGTGCAAGGAAAACTGTATCTCACAAACTTGGCTGAAGTATTTTTTGAGAAAGTTACCAAAACATTTGATGATAGCAGTGCTGTAGATATTACTTATTTGGATTTTAGTAAAGCCTTTGACAAGGTTCCACATGGTAGACTAATTAGTAAAGTTAGGTCATGAGATTCAGGGTGAGCTTGCCAAATGATACATAATTGGCTTAAGGGCAGGAGACAGAGACTAAAGGCGTGAGATTGCTTTACAGACTGGAAGCCTGTGACCAGTGGTGTTCCACATGGATTGGTCTGGGTCCTCTTTTGTTTGTCATTGATATAAATGATTTGGATGATAATACAGAAGACATGGTTAGTATTTGTGGACGACACCAAAATTGGTGGCATAGTAGACAGTGAAGAAGGTTTCCTAAGATTAAATCAAAGGGTTAAACCAAAGTCACAGGCCTCTGTCATTCATCATAACCTTGTCAAAAATCCTATTATGGATTCCCCTTATTTTTGAATTGCTGAGTAAAGCCAATAGTGTTTCAGAATTATAGGAGGCTTGAGGTCATAATATTCATTAACTAAATCTGTCAACTCTTGAAAGGTTTTAGTATCTGGTGCCGCAGGGAAAGTCAGGCTTCTAATATCCAAAAAAGTTGCGGGTCCACAAGCTGTCAGGAGAATTACTTGTTGCTTTTCACCTGTTGCAGTGTCATTTGCCCAGAAAAATTAACACATTCTTTCCACATGCTGGGCTCAGTCTTCAACAGCAGGATTGAACGAGTCAACCTGCCCAAATAAAGCACCCAAAAAGAAATTATGTCAGAAATGCTTAACCCAACTCAGATGACTGTTGCAAGTAAATTTCTTCAGGAGCATGCTTTACTTTCGTTGCTACTAAATAACTGTACAGGCGTCGCTATCCCATCACCAAGTCACCCTTTACATGTGGAAAGCCCTCGAAACTCATCCAGCTCCCTCAATGCCAGCTCTCAGAGTGACAGATTCCTGTTTTATCTGTCAGCCAATGCTCCCTGATTGGACAAGGTTAACAGCTCGAATCAGGGAATTCATATTCTATGAGGTCCACCTGCTGACCTTGTTACGATCACTACAGTATCCTGCTTATTAACAACTATGTAATTGGATTGCAGGTCACTGAACAGCTTGCAGGTGTGAACTTTTGGTCAGAAACCATCAGATGTTCTGAAAGAAAGTACTGGCTTTCTCGCTGCAGGGAAAACAACTTCAAGCCTTTATTTCTTCTCACCAGTTGCTGCAGTTTCCCATTATTCCATTTGCTGGACAGAAACTAGATATCAACACTTCCCAACATGAAATTCCGAACAGGTAACTGCTGACTCTAGTTTGTCACTTTCTTCTGCAGACCATCATGTTGGACAGCAATCACTAACATGTTTTGGAGTGATTGCGTACATACACACCCACCCACCCACAGACATTGACATCAGATACGTAACAGCCTCACCATGTCCTCTTGGCACATCTCCAATCCAGTTTGGAGCATAGCAGACTCTGTCATTAAAATACTGATAAGCAGGACACCGTGCGGACACAGATAAACGTCCACCTGTTGAACGGAATCAGGGTGCATCTCAGGGCGCCTTGCTTGCTCTGTTAGTTCTGCCTTTTTTGCGCATTGCCCCCTCACTCCGTGTTTTAAAGACACATAATACATTTCTATTTCCTTGCGCATTTTAATGCGGACACAAAGCCAGGCAGCTTGTCATGCTTGTCAACATTCATCAGTCAAGGTAGTAGACAAGTTGCAGTGTAGCCCAATGCTTTGTCAGTCTCACACCTGTGCCATACAAAACAAACACACCACAGGTACAAATGGCCTGGTCTAGAAGCTTAAGAGAAGTAGTCCTTTGGTCAAAGAAGACAACTTTCAGTCAATTAGGTGCCAGACCAATAAGTTCAAGGGTAACATCAGTTAGTGTCCATTCTGCTAGGAGGAGTTGGGGATGCATATCATTACAATCTGAGGAGTGCATTATGGTAAGTCCTGCAGGTCTGGTGAAATCAGTCAAGGGATATGCACTAATTCAGTTAGTGAACCAAGGACACATCAGGCAGGAATATGGTCACTAATAAAACAGGGCTGTTCATTCAAATTTGGTGGGCCAAAGTCAGTCTCTGGGGTCAGCGCCATTCAGTCAAGGGACCACTGGTATGGTAGGTAAAAGTGGTGGAACTCAATTCTGGGGATCAGAGGCAGCATGCAGGGATACAGAAGGGACAATAACTATGAAGGGGGCAATTTAACATACAAGGTTAGGGGGAGACAATAGGATAAGCATAGGATACCACAGAGGGTTGGTGACAGATGGTCACCATCAGCCTGGTCTCAATAAGGGTGGGGATGGAGGCAATGTAGAACAATGGTTGGCATGAATCTACTGTCTAGCTGTAGCTCAGGGGGCAATGTCAAGAGATGGAACCCTAAGCCAAGTTGGTGTGTGGAAAACTTTAGAAGCTCAGAACTGTTGGGCAAGACAGAGATTGCTGGAGAGAATGGAATTTGGAAGTTCAGGAAAGCCTCTTGATTACCAGGTTCAACCTGAGACGCACTGCACTAAGCGCAATGCTCTACCTCTATGCTCATGTAATTTCTAAAATGTGCAGTGGAAATAGTAAATGCATTTGAACATGCCCAGAGTGGACTGGGTAAGTGTAGATTTTTGGGTCTGAGCATGTGACCTTTAATTGCAAGTGACATGAGGTGCTTGTAGGGGGCAATTGTATTAATCAGGCACTTTCACAGTGCAGGTTGAAGTTATCTGAAATTATAGCATAAATGTACGCAGTAAGGTTCTTGTGGCACACTGGTAACATCCTTACCTCTGACCTATTGATCCTGGGTTCAAGTTCCGCCTGCTCCCAAAGTATATAATACATCTGAACAAGTTGGTTATAAATGCCTATGCTGGTTCACTTAGGAGCTCATGTGGCACAATGGTAACATCCCTACCTCTGGATCAAGAGGCCTGTGTTCATGTCCCACCTGCTCTAGTAATATTAAATAACATTCCTGAACAGGTCCATTCAAACAAAAATGCATACCACGTCCAATTGTGTGAGGTTCAAATGCTGGTTACAAGCCAGTCAGTAGGTCAGGTCTGTACTCATTGGAACTTAGAAGAATGAGAGGCTACTTTATTGAAACATAAAAGGTTCTTTGGGGCTTGATAAGGTAGTTGACGAAAGACTAGAAGACATTTTCAGAATAAAAGGTTGCACATTTCAGATAGAGATGAGGCAGAATTTCTTTTCTCAAAAGTTAGTGAACCTATGCAATTCTTTTACGTTGAGAACTGTTGTTAAGTATTTTCAAGGATGAGATAGACAGATTTTTAAATCAGTAAGAGAATCGCGAGTCGTAGGGACAAGGCAGTAAGTGGAGCTGAAGATTATCAGATCTCATTGAATATCAGAGAAGACTCACCGGGCTGAACAGCCTTCTTCTACTCCTACATCTCACGGTATTATGCAATCCTGACCATGTCACTGCTCATTGCTCAAGACAGTCATCTCTACAAAGCAAAGTCACCACAAGTGATCTAAAAGTGTCACTTGTGGGCCACAAAACACAAAGATAATGCAAAATTTCATAGGCTACACAGGGCACAGAACTAATTTCCTCTCATCTGGAACTGTAAGTATTCTCCAACATACTCTTATATGCAATGTTTCCTTTCTTGGGTGACATGGAGGCGGTAGGACAGGATTATCAGACAGGACTTCCGATCTTCTATTCTATTTGCACAACATGGTTTACGTTACATCCATTAAAATACGGTTCTAATGTCAAAAATCTATGTAGACGCATTCCAAGGTGCTACTTGTCAGAGTTCTCCACGTTACACTGTATGGTAAACCATCATTTGTGATTGATGCAAATGCTGACTGCTTATATTAGTAAGGACTTATTCTCTTTCTGACATTCCCCACAGAAATTCATCAGAAGTGTCACCAATGGATCTGGCCACAATTGTTGCTGTGCAATGAAGGTGTAGAGAAATGGAGGAGGAACAGATACACTAGCAAGCCCAGGACCAGCAGTAATCTACAGCAGATGCTGAACATTCCCCACACCAAGTGGGCACAGCCCCCTCAGGATAAACAGAAGGCCCAGACCATATTGCCCTCAAATGCCATTTCCTCCAGGTGAGCACATTGTTATTGCAGACTGAGGATATCCAAAGACACCACAAAATAACCATGACAACAGCTGGAATGGGATCTGCAACATGAAGGAGTGATTCTATATCGATAGCTACCAAGGTAACAGCTGTGTTAAAGTTTTATGCAACAGATAAACAGGATTTACTAGGGATCTCTGCAGATCTGGCAATTCATGACCCACAAATGTATTATTTCATTTCCTGTGATGAGATCAATGCTGAGGCCAGAGCAGTAGACTATGTCAATAATAGTTGGCTTCCCCCAGATGCAGAGTGCTAGTGACTGTACAGATGTTGCATTGACAGTGCCTTATCAAGTCATTTGTGATCAGTCGTACCACATCTTAGACATCGGTGCCAGGTACTCCAGCAGTTGCCATGATTCCCATATCTTTGAGAAAGCTCATGTTTCTGCTTCATTATACCTTACAACAATGGTTACTGGGAGAGAAGGAATACCCTTTGTAACCTTGGCCAATGGCCCTATTGTACAACCCTTCTACTGAGGCTGAGCACAGATGCAATGGAGCCCAATTTTCAATCGGGGCCAGAGGGCAGCAGACAGTAGTTCTGTTGAAGATGAGATTTTGATCCTTGGATTGATCTGGAGGAAAGGAGCAGTGAACATTTCTTAAGGACTGGATGTGGGGGTAGGGGGAGCCGCAGATAAGGTGGGGGGTGGGGAAGAAGAGGGGTGGAAGCGGAATGGTGGTGATAGGTGGACGCTAGTGGTAGGTACGACCTGGTTGGTCAATGGAAGGGATGAATCTGGTTGGTGGCTGGAAGGGAGGGTCAGAAGGTGGAATGGAAGGGGAGGCGGGGGAAGGGGAGGCGGGGGAAGGGGAGGCGGGGG
>NW_025972414.1:0-9715 GCF_021869965.1 Rhincodon typus
TTTTGTGCACCTTCTTTGCAGCTGTAACTTTGTATTCCTCACTCTGTTCAATCTCCCTATCATCTTTGTATGTTATGATCTGCCTGTACTGCACATAAAATAAAAATTGTCACTGTACCTGGGTAATTGTGACAATGATAAATCAAATCAAACCAAATCAAATCAAACATGTAGATGGTCTTGCAAGAGACAGTGCAATGCTGGACCCAATTCTGGGAAACAAAGCAGGACAGGTGTTCAAGGTGACAGTAAGGAAGCATTTTAGTATTAGCGACCACAACACCATAAATTCTAAGTCTGTTATAGAAAAAGAAAATATGGTCTACAAAAAAGGGTTTTTCATGCGGGAAAGCGGATTTTATTAAAAATAAGTCAGGATGTGGCCACAGTAGACTATGAATACTTACTTGAGAGTTAATCTACAGCAGAACAGTGGAGTGTGTTCAGAAAAGAACTGGGGGAAGAGTACAACCCGACACGTTCCCTTTAGGATCAAATGTAGGAGCACCAAGCCCGGAGAACCCTGGATTTCTAGGATTATTGAGAACTAGATAAAAAGGTGAAAAGGCACCTAATAGTTACAAAGGGAGCAGATCAACAGGAGCTCTAGTGGAGTATAGAATGTGCAGCGGGAGGGATTTAAAGAAGTAATTTGGAAAGCAAAGAGAGGGCATGAGAAAACACTAGCAGGCAAGATTAGGGAGAATCCCAAGATATTCTTCAAGTAGAGAATAACCAGGGGAAAAAAAAAAAAAAGAGTACAGTGCCTTCCAGACCAAAGGAGAAATCTGTGTGTGCAACTGAATGACATTGATAGAGAGATAGATGAGCACTTCACAACTGTCTTCACTTGGAAAGAGGAGGATGTAGGTACAGAGTTTGAGATGATGAATTTTGAGGTTGTTCAGCAGATTGATATAGGGAATGGGGAGGTATTGGAGGTTTTCTCTAACTTAAGAATATAAAAGCATTAGAACTAGGAGAAGGAATAGGCAATTCAGCCTCTCCAGCCTGCTCTGACATTTGATATGATCATTGTTGATCTCAGTTTGGCCTCAACGGTGCTTTCCTACCCACTCTCTTTTACTTAGTAATGGGTGAAAGGTTACAATCTGTCTATCTTCTCCTTAAATTTACACAATGTCTCAGCATTCACCGTACCCTGGGGTAGTGAATTCCACAGATTCATGACCCTTTGAGTGAAGTAATTTCTCATCTGTTTTAAATCTAGTACCTCTTATCCTAAAAACTATGACCTCTCATTCTAGATTGCCGGAGGAAACAACCTTTCTACATCTACATTATCAATCCCCTATAGCAGCTTATATATCTCTATTGAATCTCCCCTCTTCCTCTAAGCTCCAGAGAGTATAGGCCTAAACTTATCAATCTATCTTCATAAGACATACCCCTCATCTAAATAAACAATTTGGATGTGAATATAGGAGGAATAATTAGAAAGTTTGCAGATGACACCAAAATCGGTGGTGTAGTGGACAGCGAAGAAGATTACTCTCAGACCACAAACAGGACCTTGATCAGATGGGCCGAGGAGTGGCAGCTGGAGTTTAATTTAGATAAATGTGAGGTGTTGCATTTTGCAAAGGCAAATCAGGGCAGGACTTACACACTTAATGGTAGGGTACCAGGGAGTGTTGCTGAACAGAGACCTTGGAGTGCAGGTTCATAGTTCCTTGAAAGTGGAGACACAGGTAGACAGGGTACTGAAGAAGGCGTTTGATATACTTGCCTCTATTGATCAGTGTAATGAGTATAGGAGTTGGGATGTCATGTTGTGGCTGTACAGCCCTTTAGTTCAGCCACTTTCGGAATACTGCATTTAATTCTCATCTCCCTGGTAAACGAAAGATGGTATTAAACCTGAAAAGGTTCAGAAAAGATTTACAATGATGTTGCCAAGGTTGGAGGATTTAAGCTATAGGGAGATGCTGAATAAGCTGCAGCATTTTCTCTAGAGCGTCCGAGGTTGAGAAGTGACCTTACAGAGGCTTATAAAATTATGAATGGCATGGATAGGGTAAAGAGCCAAGGTCTTTACCCAGGGTAGGGGAGTTCAAAACTGGAGCGTTTAGGTTTAAGGTGAGAGGGCAAATAAAAGGGACCTAAGGGGCAACTTTTGCACACAGAGGGTGGTGAATGTATGGAATGAGCTGCCAGAAGAAGTGGAGCAGGCTGGTACAATAACAACATTTAAGAGGGATTTAGAGGGGTACATGAATAGGAAGGGTTTAGAGGGATATTGGCCAAATGCTGGCAAATGGGAATAATGTAATAGACAAGTTGGACCGAAAGGTCTGTTTCCAAGTGTACAACTTTATGATTCTAGTGAACCTCCTCTGAGCTGCCTCCAAAACAACTATATCCCCCCTCACGTAAGGGGATCAAAATTATGCAATATTCCAGATGCAGTCTCACTAATGCCTTATACAGTTGCAGCAACACTTTCCTACATTTATGCTCTATTCCTTTAGCAATAAAACGCCAAAATTCCATTTGCCTTCCTTATTACTTGTTGTACCTGCATTCTATTGAACAAATCTCCAGGTGTGGATGAGTTGAAGGAGTTAAGGGTCGAAATTACCAAGGATCTAACCCAAATTTTTAATTCCTCTCTGGCCACAGGGGAGGTGCCAGAGAACTGGAGATGATGTCTCCCCTTGTGGGAGGATCAATAACTATGGCTCAGTGTTTTAACATAATGGATGCAAATTTAAACATGTTGACTTTTTTTCCTCCCAGGGATCATGATTCTTTGGAACTCTCTTCCTGAAAAGGTGGTGGAAGCAGAATCCTTGAATTTTTTAAACACAAACGTGGATAGATAAGCAATGGGGTTAAATGTTACTGTGTAGACAGGAATGTGGATTTAAAGTTACAACTAATATAATTTAATTGAATGGTCAAGCAAGTTCTAGTGGTCCAACGGCCTGCTCATTGTTCTTTGTTTGAATGTAAATCATACCAAATTATAACAATTTAATTCAACTACGATGTACATTTTTGAGTTGGCATCAGAATATTGTTTATGTGAAGAAATCCTGCTATCTTTAACAGATCTGACCGGAATATGACTGAAGACCTGGTAATATACTTTAAATCTTAATGCCTTGTGAAGTGGCTTTGCCAGCAATTCAGGTGTACAAACAACTACTAGCAAATAGCCTATCTCTATCTTCCCAGGGAACCCAGTGATGAACATTAAAGTGGCCTTACCAAACTCCTCCATATTTGGAGAATATCAACTATTGCTATACAGTATCTTTTGTATCTACCTCACTTCCTTTCCCACCTTGGTTCCAGGAGGATCCTTTCTCAATCTTTCCATCTCAATTTATTTATTTTTTACATATTTTAGAAACTTCGGCAATAAAAGTATGTAACAAAAACATAAATTGCTAGAAAAGCACAGTAGGTCTGGCAGCATCTGTGGAGAGGAATCAGAGCTAATGTTTCAGGTCCAATGACCCTTCCTCAGAAGTTGCAGTCACTGGACCTGAAACATTCACTCTGATTTCTCTCCACAGATGCTGCCAGACCTGCTGAGCTTTTCCAGCAATTTTTGATTTCCAGCATCCTTTGTTCTTTCCGTTTTCTAAAATATGCATTATTTTCATATGCATAAGCTCCTTGGCCACCACCAACCAGAAGGACAAGGGCAACAAATACATAGGAACAACACAACCAGTTCCCATCGAAGACTCTCACCACCATCCTGATTTGGAAATACATCAGAACCAGTGTTACTGGGTCAAGAAAGTGGTTCGAGAAAGAAGCTTATCACCGTTCTCAAGCGCAATGAGGGATGGGCAATAAATGCTGACCCAGCCAGCAATGTCCGCTTCCCAATGGCGAATAGAAAAGTGTTAATCATTCCAGTAACTCTACTTTCAAGTACCATCTTATAAAACTGCAAGAATTGCTTCACGAAACCAATTAACTTTTCTCACATTCCTGTCCAGGACCCTGAATGCTTCAGTGTTCTTGCCTCAATACAATACTGGTTGGCAGACAGGAAACAAAAAGTAGAAATAAATGTGTCTTTTTCCAAATGACAGGCAGTGACTATTGGAATAGGATCCCAGCCATTCACAATATATGTTAATAATTTTTCACAATATATGTTAATAATTTAGATGAGGGAACTATATGTAATACCACCATGTTTTCAGATGGCACACAGCTAGGTGGGAGTATTAGCTATGATGAGGACGCAGAGGTGCTTCAACGTGATCTGGACAAGCTAACTGAGCAGGCAAATGCATGGCAGATGAAGTATAATGTGGATAAATGTGTGGTTATCCAGTTTGGTTGCAAAAACAGAAAAGGTGGATGATTATCTGTATGGCTGTAAATTGAGAGAAGGGAATGTGCAATGAGCTCTGGGTGTCCTTGTACATCAGGTGCTGAAGGTAAGCATGCAGATGCATCAAGTGGTGAAGAAGGCAAAAGGTATGTTGACATCTTCATAGTCAGAGAATTTGAGTACAGGAGCAGATATGTCTTGCTGCAATTATACAGAGCCTTGGTGAGACCACACCTGGAGCACTGTGTGCAGTTTTGGTCTCCTTACAGGAGAAAGGATGTTCTTGCCATAGAGGGAGCATGGTGAATGTTTACCAGACCGATTCCTCGGATGGTTATACTGACAAATAAGGATAGGTTTAATTGGTTTGGATCATATTCACTGGTGTTTACAGGGAGGGGCTGGGTGGTCTCATAGAAACCTATAAAATTCTAACAGGACAAGACACAGCAAATACAGGAAACATGTTCCCGATGGGGGGAAGAATCCAGACCAGGGGTCGCAGTCTAAGGAAAAACTATTTAGGACTGAGAGGAGGAGAAATTTCTTCATCTAGAGAGCATTGACTATTTGACAATTCACTACATGATTTCAAGAAAGAGTTGAATATAGTACCTGCTGCAATAGGGATCAAAGGAGATGGTGGGGGAGGGAGGGGGGGCGCGCGCGGGTGGAGAAGTGAGAACAGGCTCTTGAGTTGGATGATCAGCTATGATCATAATGAATGGCAAAGCAGGCTCAAAGGGCCGAATGCCTACTCCTCCTACTTTCTATGTTTCTATGTATGTTTACAGCAAGAGATGTAGAGTTTTGGGGAATAACATTTTTACACTGAGGTGACATGGAACATTCTGCCATGAGGCTGATGGAAGCAGAAACAATCAATGATTTCAAAACAAGACTGATGGACACTCAAGATGAAACACCTTCAAGGTTGTGGAAGCAGCAACGAAAATAATTGATTGGATTGCTCTCGAGAATTTATATGGATACGATGGACCAAATGGTGCCCTTTTTAGAATAGTTAGAACCATAGAATGTTTATAGCTCAGAAACCATTCTTTAGCTGATAATCTTTGCCTTGCTCTTTGATCCTCCTACCAATGGGAACAGTTCCTTTCTCTCTATTCTGTCCAGAGCCCAATAAACATTCTGTTCTCCAAGGATAATAATCTCAATTTCTCCAATCTTTCTACGTAACTGAAATTCATCATACTCGGTATCAGTCTTGCAAATCTTTACTGAACTTTCTCTAATGCATTCACGTCCTTCCTAAAGTGTGATGCTAAGGATTGGATACAATACCCTAATTAAGACTGACCTGTTAACAAAGCTTTTTTACGCTTGTACTCTATGACCCTCCTGATGAATGATGCCCAAGGCTTTATTAACTGCTCTCTCAACCAGTCCTGCCACCTTCATTGATTTATGCACATAAATACACCCAGTTAAGAAAACATCAGAGAATGGTGCACAAATATGAGATATGGAAGGTTAGTGGAGGTGTATATAGTGACTACAG
Source organism: Rhincodon typus (assembly GCF_021869965.1). Classification (NCBI taxonomy): domain Eukaryota; kingdom Metazoa; phylum Chordata; class Chondrichthyes; order Orectolobiformes; family Rhincodontidae; genus Rhincodon; species Rhincodon typus. The sequence goes on from NW_025972414.1 coordinate 5,847, forward strand.
ATTATTCCAGAGAAACAATCAATCAATAAAGGGATAATGGCACACAAACATAGATGGCAAGCATATCAACTTCCTTCAGGTGTACATAAAGCATGTTATTTATAGAAACTCGTGACTGGTTACTTAGATAAAAAGTATTAACATTTGAACAACCAGTAGGCTTTATGAATGAATACTGAACAAGTATAAGGGAAACTATGGCTGTGATCTTAAGTAGAAGCTCTGCTGACTTGGAGTTCTTTTCCACCTCTCTCCTCATGTTTAGCTGTATAGCACTCACTCCAAAGCTTTCTTAAGGCATGATGCCCAGAACTATTTCCAATACTCACGGTTTAACCGGGATGTTATTAGCTGAAACACAACTTCTACCCTCTTGTATTCCAGTCCTCTAGTTATAAAGGGCAGCATTCTATTAAATGTTTTGATTATTTTGCGCCTCATACATGATATTTTAACGGTCTATGTACCTGAGCCCCCATGTCCCTTTGGAACTCCATTATTTCTACTAATTTAGCCTTAGAATATGCTCTATTTAATCATTTTTAGATCCAAAGCATTTGAAGCTATTTGTCAGTTTTGCCTAATCACTTAACCTTCCAAAACCTCCTGGAGAATTTATGTTGCCACCTAATCTACTTACAATTCTGCCTTTCTTTGGGTCATCCACAAATCTGGGTAAGTGGTTTTCTATCTCATCATCTAAACAATTAAGGGTAAATCATTGAGGCCCCAAAACAGATCTCCACAAAAACATTTGTCACACCCTGCTAGGAGGATTACCTTTCCGTCACCTTATATTTGGTCTCCTGCTACTCAGCCAAATTCCCAACAAGGCCAATAATTTATTTGCCTTTAATTCTATTAGCTTAATCTTTAGCTAACAGTCTTTATTGAGAAACTTAATTCTATGCCTTTGGAAGTCTATACAAAGAAAGAAGCATGGCGGACATTTCCCTGTCCACTGCTTTAGTCACCTCTTCAAAAAATGCACTCAGGGTCATCAAGCATAGCTTATACTTTACAAATCCATGCTGGTTCTCTCTGTTTGGCTGAAAATTTTCAAGGTGATCAGTCACCCTATCTTTTACTATATGTTCCAGTAATTATCTTCCTACTTCAGCCTATCTTATTGGAAATTGGTCATCCATTGGCATACTGACCAGTGACCATTTATTATGTAAACAGTCAGTGCAAGTGTCAGTAACAAAATGACTGCAATGGGTATCATAGCTGATCACAATCATTTCTTTATCATATGGTAGCCCAGTAGAGTCAAAAAATGTGGAACTGGAAAGTCAACATTGTATTCGGAGGTTAGTGGGGTGGTATATGAGGACTAAGGGGACTCTATCATTATTGTTGTTAGGGAAATGGGGGAGATGTGGTCGAGGGCATCTTTAATAATAGAGGAGGGGAAACTACAGTCCCTGAAGTAGGAGGATATCTGGGAAGTCCTAGGTTAGAACACCTCATCCTGGGAGAGATGCGGCAGAGGTAGAGGAATTGAGAGTAGGGGATAGCATTTTTACAGGAGGATGGGTGAGAGGAGGTGTAGTCAAGGTAATTGTGGGAGTCAGTAGGTTTGAAATGGATATCAGTGATGAGTCGGTTGCCAGAGATGGAGACAGAGAGGACCAGGAAGGGAGGGGGCGGAGGTGTAAGAAATCTCACCACCCCCAACCTGTCCATCTTCCCACTCAGCTATCCACTCTACTCTACCCTTCCCACTGACCAACCACAATAACCCCCTACCTGCAGCCACCCAACTCACCTACCCTCCCTAGCCCCCACCACCCTCCCTCTATTTATTTCTAGGCTTCCCTCCTCCTCCCCAGTCCTGAAGAAGGATTCCAACCCGAAATGTTGACTTTCCTGCTCCTTGGATGCATTTTTTTGAGTCTAGCTTCCAGCATCTGCAGTCCTTTCTCTCCCCAGGCAGCCCAGTAGAACTTGGGTTGGATCTTGGAGCATTAGGAATGCTGGGATCCTGCAGGAATGAGAGAAGCAGGGTCTGATACCTTAGCCAGATTGGGAGATTGGGCGGAAGAGAGGGAAGGAAACAGAATGTGACAAAATTGCCACTTGTCCCTTATTGAACCATCACTTTCCTCTGTCAGTTCCTTTCTTTCTGTTCTTGCTCTCAAGCTGTAAGCTACTACCTGTTAAAATTAATGGATGGAAAATTATGGGTTGAAGGTATGTAATTTCCTGTTCTGTGCATCCAGGCTGGCACTCAGAAGTACATCATACTAACATTATTCATTATTTAATATGTTGAAGCAAAACAGAAATGAATTTGCAAAACTCCAGCTTTTTTCATTAGGCAATGCATGTGATTTACTAAAAATAAAATCAAAGTCTAAAAAAGGGTTTGGACAAGACTTTTCTTAAACTGTATACAAAATCAAAGGCAATGATTGATGAAAATCAATTCTCTATAAACAATATTTTCTTTTCAACAAAAAATACAAGTAGCTGGTAGTCCTGTTTCAGTTTCTCACACAATAACAGTTGTTTGAGCTCACACAATCACATTTGCTTCTTAAATTCATAAAAGAAAATTCATAAAAATCTTACATTTAAATATTTTATAAGAGAAATGAAGTAGCAAATGGCTACCACCTATTTTGTTGAGTTGATAATGATGCAATGACTCCATCAATGCTCAGAATGTCAAACTTTCCACTGTGTTCCCTCAATGATTTCCCTTTTGCAGTCAGTCAAACTTTGGGATTGCTGCCCGTGCTCCCAACAACCCCCAGTAAATGCAACTCACATTCTGACAGAGTGCCTTAGTTCCCCTCAAGGAAACTGATATGGACATTCAGTCTTGCACAATGATGTTCTTGGAGCATTTAGCAGGTTCCCAACCCCTTTCCAATTCTCCATGACTTCAAGAGTACTATCAATATGGTACATCATCCTTGTACCAGAACTCCTAATTCTGGCAATGCTCTCAGGCCTTAAAACCACAAATTGTATTATCTTGTCATACCATTCCAAAGGATAATCATGAACAACTATTTTCCTTTTTACTGTTAAACCTAGACCTCTTCCAATGCTATGACACTCCAGTAGCTTTCACTCATTGTGAACAAATCCACAGATTTTCACCGGTGCCATTGTTACTCATCCTAGGCTCCTTACAGTTTTCCCAACTTTGCCAGCCTCCCTGGTACAGCCAATGCTGCCAGACCAGATTCTCTCTCCTTCCAATATCCCAAGACCAAATAACTTGTTCGGTAAGCAAATTGCACATCCCACTCCTTCTCTAGTGCTATCAAAACTTAATTTCCCTTTCATATAGAGGGATACCATAGAAGCATGTTAGTACCAAGGGTCAGAATCCTACATAAATATCTTCCACTTCCCACTGCTATATCACATCTGCTAACCTCTACCTCGCTACATCTGCATGATATTGCTTATAATTTCTCTATAAACCTTAGTGTTACGATAGTAAAAACAGATTATTAATTTTTGACTTCCATTACCCAATTTTAATATCTGGGACCTTTCATGGACAACGACAGTTTTGAAAAAGTAAAAAAAAAATGACTTAAGGTGATCAGTGATCACTTGACAACAAGGTGCAGGGCTGGATGAACACAGCAGGCCAAGCAGCATCATAGGAGCAGAGAGGCTGACGTTTCGGGCCTAGACCCTTCATCAGAAAAGGGGGAGGGGAAGGGGGTTTTGAAATAAATAGGGAGAGAGTGGGAGGCGGATAGAAGAGGGATAGAGGAGAGGATAGGTGGAGAGGAAACAAACAGGTCGAAGAGGCGGGGATGGGGCCAGGAAAAGTGAGTGTAGGTAGGGAGTTAGGAAGGGGATAGGTCAGTCCAGGGAGGACGGACAGGTCAAGGGGG
>NW_025972415.1:0-9715 GCF_021869965.1 Rhincodon typus
GGCCTGCTGTGTTCATCCAACTCTACACCTTGTTATCTCTATTTTAAAACCTGTGTCTGATCTATCGAGCCACTTCAGAATCTTGCATGTGCCCTGACTCTGTTTGTCCAAGACTGTGCCTAGCCCAAGATGGCCTGCTGTCTGAGTTGGGTATTCTGGCTTAGGCATCATCTGCTTTCTGTGCTGAAACTGGGAAAGAGGCCTATAGAATTGAAACAGGGATCCTGTCCTTCTCGCAAGTAAGGGAAACTCAAAATAATTGCTTTCCAGAAATGGGGACAAAGCCTACCTGGCAAGTGGAGCCTGAGCTGGACGGATGGGTGTCGCTGTACATTTTGAGTGTAGCATTAATGGGTGGCTTGTTTTGACAGCCTATTAAAGGTGAGACGGTGAAAGCTGTGAAGGCTGGTATTGAAATTGGATATCGTCATTTTGATGGAGCCTTCATGTATGGCAATGAGGACGAAGTTGGTGAAGCCATTCAGGCAAAGATTGCTGATGGAACAGTGAAGAGGGAAGACATCTTTTACACCAGCAAGGTATGAAGTTTGATCCTCTTTTTGTAGACAGCCACCGGTAGGTACAGTGTATTTGGATAAACCTCCAACCTTTGATAAGACTTTCCCCGAGTGTATAACAATTTTCAAGATGAGAAACATCGATAAGTCAAGATTTATAATCAACAAAAGGAAGATGAAATATCTTCTCTTTCTCAAATATTATTGTTTACATGTATTGAAAGGAAATGAGCAGAGAGGGGAAGAGGTGGAAAATGCAATGGAGAAGATCTGGGGTAAAAACAGAGGCATTAGAAACTGCTGGAGGGGAAAATCTGGAGAAGAGTTTTCTATCAAGGCTGAAACAAAGTAAGATAAAGGAAGGAGCGGGAAAGAAAGGATTGGCAGTCTGGTAGAGAGAATTATTAGTCCTTATTGGATGTGGACATTGCTGGCTGTGCCAACATTTGTTGCCCAGGGTCCAGAACCAAATGTAGGTCAGACTGGATAAAGATAGCAGAGTTCCTTCCCCAAAGGGCATTAATGAACCAGTTGTGATTTTTAACAATCAACTATGGTTATACAGCCACCATTAGACTAGCGTTTTAACCCACACTTGTGCTGCTTATAAATTTCACCATCTGCCATGGGAGGGGCTTGTAGAGGGAAATGGAATAAAGAATTGGGCTACCCATTGAGGAGGAGGAGGAAGATGAATCTGAACAGAAGGATAGAGAGAAAGGAGGATCAAGGAAAAAGCTGGAAAAAGATGGAATGGGAGGGATGCAGAAAAGATTGGCAGAACCTATGAGGAGAGTAGGGTGGGGGAAGGGGTTTTGGGGTAGAGGAGATGTTTAATGTAAGTTCAGGCTGAATTAGTAATGTTATGTTTTGAGCATGATATGCAGTGGTGAGAAGATACAGGCACAACCTTAAACCTGGGTAGAATTTCAAAGAATATTTTCAATCTTTCCCAACGTGTTTTATGGAAGGATTTAGGAATGGGAGTACGCTGTTTAACCCATCAAACCCCTTCCAATTCAATCACCACCCGGGTGATCTGTGCCCCCCAACATTTGCACACCAGAACTGAATCTTCATGGAATTTTTAAAGTAAGGATTTCAATCTAAATCTTGAAAGCACCAGTTGGTTTACTATCTAATCTTGTGGAGAGAGAGAGAATTCCAGATTTCTGCTATTGTGTTAAAACTCTTTGCTTCTCTCCCTTTCCTTCTTTTGAACGTGCTAACTCTTGCTTGGGTACAATTACAAATGGCAGAGAGAATCGTAGCACAAAGGTTGGCTATTTAACCCATCAAACCCAGCCTGGTTCTGTCTAATGCAATCTGTGTAGTCCATTCTTTTTAGCCCTACAAGTGAGTCATGAAGATCACATTGTGCCCCCTTTTTTTGTTTTGAAAGGACTGTCCAGTTATTCTCACCTCACTTCCCTACTCTTTCACTATGGCCATTCCATTTCAGAAAATGCATTCCAGGTCAGGACAACTTGCTGTAATTTCTTTGCCCTCTTGTTGCCTCTGGTTCCTTTGCCAAGTACCTTTTTAAACCTGGGAGATTCTCTGGTTACCAAGGTATTTATCCCTGACGTTTCTTTTTCTTCACTCTTCCAAAATTAATGAATTTGAATTCTTCAGTCAATTCTTGCCTTAACCACTCTGCTCTAAGGAGAACTCCAGTTTTATTTTTCAATTCTCTGGCCAGAATTGGTCTCACACTCTTTCTGGTGCCTCCCTCCCTCTCTCATGTTTTATAAATGTTTCACACATCTTCTTTATGGCAATGTTAATTTTATAAAGCCAAGGATCCCACATCTCTTCCAACAGTCTTCTCAATTTGACAAGACGCCTTCGAAGATCTGTACACTTTTTCTCCAAGATGTCTGTTCCTGTGCCCTTTCAAAATTGGACCTTTTACTTATCATTGCCTCTTTCTAATTGTGATGATACTATGGCTTTAAGAGGTGTATTTTGTCCTTTTTGAGAGGTTTTAAGGCAGAGGTAACAAGCTGCCTATTTGAATTCAATAAAGTAAACCGCTTGTGAGGCCTTAGGTTCTTTTTGAAGTTGGAACAAAAAAAAGAGCCTGAATGGGGGAGGTCAAGCTCCCCCAGAGCCAGGATTTTTCGCTTGTTTGTCACTAGCAGTTGTTGGAGTCTTGAAGCTAGGCTTGGAAGCTGCAATACATTCTTTCCCTGCTTTGCTCTCTCTCACACTCCCTCTCTCTTTCGGGCGCTCTCACACCCTCTCTCTCTCTCATGCGTTCTGAATTTTCGCTTGATGTTTTTTCCTCTGGACTGGAGAATTGCATGTGAGACAATCTGTTTTACTGAATTTGCCTTTGTCAAGAGTGTATTTATGGGATGTTATTATATTGGAACAGTTACTGTTTACTAGTTAAGTAATCTGTTATTCTGTCATCTATTATTCTGTCAAGTTATTCCAATTTCTTCCTTCTTTTGTTGTATTTTAACTATTATCCGTGAATAAAGTGTGTTTTGCTTCAAGGCTGGTGGTTTAACCAATTGAATTGAATTGGATCTGGAATACAATGCCTGGCATTTGCCTTTAAAATAAGTTCGTCTAGATGCTATCTTCGTCATATAATTTGAGGGTTTGATCTGGTCCATAACACACTCTTCATACTATTTTCGAAATGTGTTCTGCTTGCTACATGTCATTGGCAGACATTAAAATGTTTTCCTGTTTACCAGAGTCCAGGTCATTAATTTGATATGAAGAAGAGCAGCAGTCTCTGCGCTGTTTCTGCCTCTGAGAAACACTGTCCTCCCATTCTGAAACACAGCTGTTTAGTGTCACTCTACTCTCTGCCCTTTGGCCAATTGTGTGACGGTACACCAATGCTCCTTCTAACCCTGTGGCTATCCAATCAGATAATGTCTTTTTAGTTATAAATGCCTTTCAATGTCCACATGAACGTTAACATGCAGCCCCATTAGCTCTCTTCATTTCTTTAGCAAAAAATTTGACCAAATTAAACATTAACAAATCTCTACAGGCCTTAATTTAGTAAACCATTTTCCAAATGCCACTTGTGTTCTCGTTTCTCAAAGTTTTCCCTCCTCCAATGTTGATCTGAGTAGTTTATCAATTACTGGGTTTATTTCTCTCTCTTTCTTGGACACAGTGTGTATGAAAATCTCCAGTCCTCTGCCACCACTCCTGTGTGTGAGGAGGAATGGAAAGTTGTGCCCACAGCCTCTGCAATTCCATCCCTATTTCCTTTTAATACCCTTGAATGCTTCCCATTTGGACAGGTTCTTCTATTTTACAGCATGCGGAACCATTCATTACCTCCTGTTCTCCATTTTTAACAGATTTCTCTACTTTCTCCTCTTCTGCTGTGACATTGACACACCTTTAGTGAAGGCAAAGGCAAAGACAAAATACTCGTACAGTATCTCAGCTACAATCTCTGTTTCCACAGGAAAACCTCATTCTTAGTCCCTAATCAGACATACCCTGAGTACCTTTTGACTAATATGTTTATGGAATACTTTTAAATTCTACTGAAGAGAAGAGAATTCTGTCACACCTTTAGATCTTGCATTCATCAGGACAAAATGAGCATCCCAAATCTCCAAAGGAATAACCATTTATACTTCTTGAGAAGAGAGTGTTGCTTTGTAGGCAGTGGACTTTGCGGAGAAACTGACTTGATGCAGTTTGTTGGATTACATGTGTTGGACCTCCACGAGGATAGTGGAGTAGGAGCAGTCTTCAGTGGAACTTTTTTTCATTCTCAGGCCAGCTTATTGATGTTACTTAATGTTATGCTGTTTAAAAATGTAAAATAATGTTAGCAAGTAAATCATGCTTAAAAGGGAGTGAATGGCTGGTGGTACTCTTGCTAGACTATTAATCCAAGAAATCAGCTAATGTTCTGGGTTGGAATTCTGCCGCAGCCATAAAAATATACTGAATTAAGAATACACTGATGACCATGAAATCACTGTCGATTGTCGGAAAGCTCATCTGGCTCGCGAATGTCCTTCAAAGAAGGAAATCTGTCATCTTCACCTGGCACGGCCTGCATGTGACTCCAGACCCACAGCAACGTTGTTAACACTCACCTACTCTCTGGAATGGCCTAGCAAGCCATTCAACTGTTTCAATGACTACAAAGTCTCAACAGAGTAATGAAATCGGACAGGCACTCTGTCAATGGCAGGAACAGCTCTGTTGACCCTGCACGGTGCTCCTCACTAATGTCTCGGGTCAAGTGTGAAATGGGGAGTGCCGACTCAGAGACTGCTCCAGCAACAGTCTGATATAGTCATACTCATGGAGTCATACCTTACAGACAATGTCCCAGATATCACCATCGTCAGCCCTGGATATGTCCTGTCCCACCGACAGGACAGACCCAGCAGAGGTGGCAGCACATTGGTATACATTGGGGAGGTAGTTGCCGTGGGAGTCCTGAGCATTGGTTCTGAGCTTCAAGTAGTCTCATGTCTTCAGGTTAAACATGGACAATATAGAAACCGAGAAGATAGGAGCAGGAGGAGGCCTTTTACCCCTTCGAGCCTCCTCCTGCTGAATACCACATACAGTCCTCCCTCAGCTGATGAATTGGTGCTCCTCCTTGTTCAACAACATTTGGTGGAAGCACTGAGAGTGGCAACAGTGCAAAACGTACTCTGGGTGGGGAATTTCAATGTCCACCACTAAGAATGGCTCGGCAGCAGCACTGCTGATCAAGCTGGTCAAGTCCCAAAGGACATAGCTGCTAGACTGGGTCTGTGGCAGGTGGTGAGGGAACCAACAAGAGGGGAAAACATATTTGCTGTCTTCCTTACCAAGCTGCCAGCTGCAGATGCATCTGTCCATGACAGTATCAGTAAGAGTGACCGCTGCACAGACCTTGTGGAGATGAAGTCCTGCATTCACATTGAGAGTAACTTCAATTGTGTTGTATGGCTCTACCACTGTGCTAAATGGGACAGACTTTACACAGATCTAGCAACTCACGAGGCACTGTGGGCCCTCAACAGCAGCAGAATTGTACTCCAGCACAATCTGCAACTTCATGGTCCGGCATATCCCCCACTCACCATTACCATCAAGCTAGGGGATAAACCTTAGTTCAATGGAGAGTGCAGGAGGGCATGTCAGGAGCAGCACCAGGCATACCTGAAAATTAGGTGCCAACCTTGTGAAGCCGACAAACAGGACTACTTATGTGTCAAACAGCGTAAGCAGCAAGTGATAGACAGAGCGAAGTGATCCCACAAAAATTGATCGCATCTAAGTTCTGCAGTCTTGCCGCATCTAGTCGTGAATTGTGGTGACCAATTAAACAACTCCTCATTCAGAAAGTAAGGAGGCACGGGATTCGGGGAAATTTGGCTGTCTGGATACAAAACTGGCTGTCCAATAGAAGACAGGGTGGTAGTAGATGGAAAGGATTCAGCATCGAACTCGGTGACCAGTGGTGTTCCACAGGGACCTGTTCTGGGACATCTGCTCTTTGTGATCCTTATAAATGAGTTGGATGCAGAAGTGGAAAGGTGAGTTACTAAGTTTGCTGATGACATGAAGGTTGGTGGAGTTGTGGACAGCGTGGAGGGCTGTTGTAGGTTGCAACGGTCGCTCTCTCTCCCTGGCCAGAATTCTGAAGGGATGTGAGGAGAGAGGGCTTGGAGGCAACTTTTCATTTTATTCCACTCATTGAGGCCTGGGAGAACACACACCTGGGAACCCCTGTGCCCTCTTCCACATAGTTTTCCGATTCCTGTTAACATGCGACTCCGCAGAATAAAATTGAGCACGTCTGGGGCACTTTCTTCCAAGTGGATTTGCAGAGTTGGGAATTTTCATGCAGGTATAAGAGCTTAAATTTGGCTCTGTGTTATCAGCCACAGTGTGATTGTACCAGTCAGTGATAGTCCTTAGATTGGGAACTTTCAGTCTGGGCCTCTTTTTCTCTACCGACCCCTTCCTGTCTCCAGTGCTCAGTAAATTGTAGCATAGCAACTGTGCCCCTGCTCAGTAACTGTAACTGGATCCTTTGACTGAAAAACTTTACTACCTTAGTGTCTTCCATATCCCTCCTACTTGTCAAATTGATTAATCCAATTCTTCTATGTTTTTAAAGTGTATCTTTCACGTCATTCTCAGTTTGTCCTCCAGTCTTGGAAGGCAGCATTTTTGAAAGCAAGATTCACGTTTTCAGGATCTACATTGTTGAGATACCCTCCCCTCTCTCCCCAGTTCCCCACAGCATTGCTTGTGCTTCAAGTAAGGAACATTGTTGCTGAACCAGCCATTTGTTTATGGATGTTGTCACCCAGCACAGAAGTAGAAATCGAACCACCCAGAGTTGTGATGTTTTTGGGACAAAGGCTGTTATATATCCAGCCAGAGGCATTTCAAATTCAAACTGAACAAGCGGTCAAATATGAATTGTTTATTATCTCTTTTCTTGCAGATTCTCTCTGCTGTTACATGTACGTATACTAGCCTCAAACAGAGAATGCACAGTTCAATTTTCAGTGTGTTACAACAGTCACTCGTCTTCATGTGAAGCTCAAGTAGCACTAATGGTTTGTGAAAGACCTAGTTCTACAGTCATGCTGTCTCTCTGTCAGATTACCTCAAGGTCCTTGGAGTGATGATAGTTGGAACGAGGCGTTCTTTCTCCTTATTGATCTGCTGGCAACATAAACTAGATGCTTGAGTACTCTAAGTATCTGGTCTTTAAGATTACTGGGAATTTTAAAAATGATTCTTGATTCCTCAGTTGGAGAAACAAATGCATTATAGTGGCAGCTATCAATTTTACAGCAGTGATTAACAGTGCTATGGTAATTCTCTCAGCTTTATGTGTAAGTGAAAACAGTAGCAATTGCTCTTTCAATATGGCAGTAGGGAAGGATTACATTGTTCAGCAGTTACATTTTGAGTTTTGACCTATCAAATAGCTTATGTGCTCACCTCGTCACCAATTTCCATGAGACAAACATCAGGTTTATCAGATCCCTAACCTTGCAACTTGTTTTTCTCACGTTATCTCCTTCCTGCTCCCTATGCATTTCACAGCAATCTTGACCTAGCATGTGACTGTGCCTGTAGAGCTTAGTCGCCCTGTCTCCATTCACATGCATGTCCTGGCTGTTGCTCTGGACCAGAACTTATTAATTCTACTTCCTTTTTCCTCTATTGTTATCCCTCCCTTCATCCTGCTACCTTTTTCTTTTCACTACCCTTGGGTACTCCATCCTCTCAAACTGCATCCTTCAACATGCCTCATCTTCCATATTTAACCAGCTGTAAGCCCAAATGTAACTCTCTTTTAAAAATCCTGCATCTTTCTTCTGTGCCATCCACAAAATGGATCCTTGAGGCTTTTTTTTTGAAAGTTCATCACTTTTTAACTTCCACTTTCCATACTTCTCTTTCCTTCACATGGTCCATCTCTGACACTTCCCTTGCCTACCCTGACTTCACTGCTTCCATTACTGAGGACATACATTACAAATCCACTGACTCCTACAGTTACCTGACTACACCTCCTCACGCCCTGCTTCCTGGAAGGCCTCCATTCCATATTCCCAATTTCTTAGTTTCTGTCATATCCATTTCCACTGGGCTACTTCTGACATTACCTCCTTCCTTCAACCGGGGACCCCCATCACCTGCAATGACAGGGCCCTTAGCTGAATCCAACTCATTTCCTGCACTTCTACCCTCACGCATTCCCCTCCCTCCCAGAACAACATTAGGATTCCCTTTTTCCTCACTTTCCACCTCACCAATCTGTACGTTTAAAGGATCTTTGCCGTTTCCACCACCAAGTAAACGGTGACGTTATGTAGCAGTCAGCAGGTTTCCTTGCCCATGAGACTTTGTGAGGTCACAGCTCCCGGGGCAACTCTGTCTCCTGACTGTGTATACTGCTCTGCTGCCACCTCTGGTGGGACAGGATGTAACCCAGGGATGTTCATGGTGTTGTATTGAACAGTATGTAAGGTAAGTTCTATGATTCCTAGCCTATCTTTATCCTTTTCCATAACTGCATCAAATTTAACTGAATGATAAATAGCACCAAAATACTTTCTCAGTGCTGCATCCACTTCCCCTGAGAAGGTATGGGGCAGACCTTTGGTACCTCCTGTGTGTTGATGTTACTGTAAAGTATGTAGCTTGCATTACACACATGTATGGCATAGTACTAGTCTGACTGACAATCCTAAGCTAGTTGTTAGTGTAATTCTCTGCACACTCTGGATCCATTGCAGACAGAATCTGTATACGTATTGTTCTGAAGAAAGGTCACTTCACACAAAACATTAACTCTGATTTTGTTTCTTCACAGATGCTGCCAGAGCTGCTGAGCTTGTCCAGCAACTTCTGTTTTTCTTCCTGTGTATACGTATTGTACCTGTTTCACCTCAACAAAATATGTGACAGCTATTAGTTGGTTTATTTCTTGGGCAATGCCTTGACAAATCAGAATTGTCTGGTTCAGAATTTAAACAATGTTTGATAGTTAACTGTGAGTCATCATTCATAGCAGCATTCTCCATGGCAACATCTCTACCAATCAGCAATCTCCTCTCATATAGTGTATGAGTTTGTTTCCCTTAACTTTGGTAGTCTTGCAAATTGTCCTGATGCATGTGAAACAAAAATCATGAATGAAATATATTTTTTCAGCAATGCCCAAGTTGGATGTCCATTGTATTTCAGATGGTTATTAGTCGTGCTCAATTATGGAAGCAGAGCAAAAGAAATTAAGATTCATTTAGGGCTCTTGTGGTGCAATGGTAGTGTCCCTACCTTTGAGCCAGGAGGCCTGGATTCAAGTGTTTCCTGCTCCACAGATGTGGACTAACATCTCTGAACAGGTTCAATACAAAGTGTTTGCAAACCTGACCTCTAAGAAGGATGGTGAATTGCTTGTCTAGAAAAGAGTTCAGCCGAATCTGCTTTTAGACCAAACTATCTTAACCACATTCATTCTGTTCAATATGTAACTGTCAAAGCAGAAAGCAAGTAATTCCTTCTGAGCTGAAACCCTGACTCCAGAGGGAGTTGGATCTGCCTTACACATGAGTGTAACCCCCACCCCTCCTCTTCTTTTAACAATATTTGTTACTCAAATAAAGCATTACTATCCTATGGACAGTCCAAGTTGAGTGTATCAGAGATAGTAGGAACTGCAGATGCTGGAG
>NW_025972416.1:0-2206 GCF_021869965.1 Rhincodon typus
CTGTTTCTCTGTCCACAGATGCTGCCTGAGTTTCTCCAGCAACTTCTATTTTTTTTTGGCTTTTGGCGAATTGAGTAATGGGACTGGGACTAAATGTTCCACTGCAGCTTTCACTTGCAGAGCAGAGCACAGACTGAGAGCTCGCTTGTGACTTCCTGGTGCAACATTTTTCCTGGGAAACGAAACACGTGACCTGTTTAATCTTACTCTCGCCCTCTAGTAACTGGAAATAACTGCGCAGAAAATCAGTCAGCCCAAAGGTTCAAGAGGACTGGTGGGTGGAGGTGGGGTGTTACTGAAGTGTTCGGAGCCCCTTGGGTTTAGCCTAAAATGAGGCCAGGGATTTCTTGGATCCTCCTCTGGGAGAGCCCTTGGGAGCACTGCCGGAACTTTGGGAGACATTGTCAGTCTTTCTGCTAGCTTGACCAACGAGGAGAGGTGCTGGAAAGAGTCAAGTAGGGGTGATGTCTCCATGCTCTGACACCTCCGTTGAGGCGAGTGACTATGTGCCATCTGAAGCTGTGAATCTTAACTGAGGCTTGGGATCAACCTCTATTGATAATATTGGCCTATCCCCTTAGTAGTGGAGGTGGTCATGTCACTGGACTAATAACACCCGGGCTAATGTTCTGAGGATATGCATTTGAATCGAACCATTTGAAAGGGTACAGAAAAGATTTACAAGGATGTTGCCAGGGTTGGAGGGTTTGAGCTATAAGGAGAGGCTGGATAGGCTGGGGCTATTTTCCCTGGAGCATCGGAGCTGAAGGGTGATCTTATAGAGGTTTATAAAATCATGAGAGTTATGGCTAGGGTGAATAGCCAAGGTCTTTTCCCCAGGGTAGGGGAATGCAAAGCTAGAGGGCATAGGTTTAAGGGTAGAGGGGAAAGATTTGAAAGGGGCTTAAGGGCAACTTTTTCACGCAGAGGTTGGTGTGTGCAAGGAATGAACTGCCAGAGGAAATGGTGGAGGCTGGTACAATTACATTTAAAAGGCATCTGGATGGGTAGATGAATGGGAAGAACTGAGAGGGATATGGGCCAAATGCTGGTAAATGGAAGCAGGTCAGATTGGGATGTCTGGTCGGCATGGATGAATTGGACCAAAGGGTCCGTTTCCATGCTGTACAACTCCATGACTATAACGTTGAAAAGCTCCCTTTTTTTAAAAAAAGAAAACAGCTAGCTAAAGCCAGCTTTTGTTTTGATGTTGTTAAAAAGCCCATCTGGTTCACTAATGTCCTTTAGGGCAAAATATCTACTCTCCTCACACAGTCCGGATGACACGTGACTCCAGACTCACAGCAATGTGGTTGATTCTTAACTGCTGTCTGGGCAATGAGGGATAGGCAATAAATGCTGAGCCTAAACAACGATGCCCACATCCACAGCTTGATGAAAAGTCAGATAAAGGGCTAAGGGGAGCAGACAGGAAAGCCGAGTTGACACCAGGATAAAACCAGCCATGGTCATGTTAAATGACAGAGCAGGCTCGAAGGACTGGTTGCCTACTCCTGCTCCTCATTCCCATGCTCCCCGCTTTGGAAGTGACTATGGGAGGCCTCTGGCAGGAAGGTGTTCTGTCCACTTCCCTGAACAAAGTGTGAAGCAGCAGATCCACTGTGACTTCTGATCTTAATTCTTCATCTCCGTTCATATCTCCAAATTGGGACTTTGTTTGAAATTGTGGATGGACTCCAAAGGCAGACACTGTGGGCAATCTGAAACTTAGTCAGAAGTACCGAGCAGGTCAGGCAGTATCTGTGGAGAGATGGATGGGCCGAGTAAAGAAACAAATGATGTGTTGAGAGGATATGAGAGTGGGAATGGCACAGGCATTACGGCTACATTCAATATCACTGAGCAGAGGGCAATGATCAGAACTTGTTGAACACCGTGGTGAGATTTGAAAGCGTCCAATGAAAGAATGAGTTGTTGTTGCCCAAGTTAACCTTGCATTTCATTAGAAGGACATAAGAGATCGAAGACAGAGAGAGGTCAGTGTGGGAGTGAGCGGGAGAGTTACACGGACAGCACACTGGGAGATCGAGGACAGGGAGAGGTCAGTGTGGGAGTGAGCGGGAGAGTTACACTGACAGCACACTGGGAGATCGAGGACAGGGAGAGGTCAGTGTGGGAGTGAGCGGGAGAGTTACACTGACAGCACACTGGGAGATCGAGGACAGGGAGAGGTCAGTGTGGGAGT
>NW_025972416.1:2216-9714 GCF_021869965.1 Rhincodon typus
GACAGCACACTGGGAGATCGAGGACAGGGAGAGGTCAGTGTGGGAGTCAGAGGGAGAGTTACACTTACAAGACACTGGGAGATCGAGGACAGAGAGGTTGGTGTTGATGTGAGGCGTTGAGTTAGACTGAGAGGACATTGGGAGGTTGTGGTCAAAGAGAGGTCAGTGTGGGTGGGGGGCAGAGTATTGAAATGCTATGCTGGTCTCCATGATTGTTGGAAACTGAATGGTGTTTGATGTGCTTTGTGGAATCTGGGAGTCGTTCCTTTATGAACAGAAACTGCAGTTAACCCTGGTCTGTCTGCACTCACGAGCTGCCTTTGTTGGGATTTGACAACCTCCAACAGGGTATTTGTGCCTGATGTGGCAATACTTATGTTTGCTCCCCAAAGAGAAGAACTAGTCACAAATAATGCAGTGCTGAAAGATTGTTTCGCATCTAATTACAGCTCCTGCTGTTTACACTATTACGATCACAAATCCTGCTGTGGCTGTGCTAGTACTGACCATTTTGCTTACACTTTTGCACTGCCTATGAGTGTCATGATGCCAGTGGCTTGAGTAAGATGGAGACTGCGATTTTTATACCCTCGGGTCAGATGCTATGATACGGCAATGATATCACATACATAGTTCTTAAAAGTGTATTGTAAACTCGCTGTGAGATACGACACAACAAGATTCTCTCTGGCCAGACATCATAAACACTGGGAACTTTCCCTCTGGCTTTTGCATCTTCATGACATCATAAACCCTACAGTTGGAAGATTCCCTGTCTGTCTTAGTGACATCGTAAATACAGCCTGAAAATTCCCTTTGGTCTCTGTGTCAGTGAGACAGTGTAAGCATATTGGTTAGATTCCCTGTTGTCTCACTATTTGAGATTTACAACTATTTACATGAAATCTAAACAACAAAACTTGGGATTTTACCTCCCTGGATGAAAGAAGAAAAGAGCTCATGTTCTGTGAATGGTTTTGTAATGTGACCTGATTTGGAAACTAAAATGTCTAAAACTGACTGATAAAATCAATTTATATATAGAACAATGGCAGATGGAATTTAACCCCGAATAAAGTGAGTTGATGCACTTTAGAAGAAGTAACAAGACAAGGGAGTACTCAATGAACGACAGGACACTAGGAAGCTGAGAGGAACAGAGGGATCTTGAGATGCTTGTCCACGGGTCAATAGGGTGGTTAAGAAGGCATCCAAGATGCTTGCCTTTATCAGTTATGGTATAGATTATAAGAGCAGGTAGGTTATGTTGGAGCTGTACAGGACTTTGGTTTGGCCACAGCTGGAGTACTGCATGTGGTTCTGGTCACCACATTATAGGAAGGATGTGACTGCGCTGGTAGGGGAAGAAGGGGAGATTCACCAGGATGTTGCCTGAGATGGAACAGTTCAACGATGAAGAGAGGCTGGATAAGCTCAGGTTGTTATTTATAGAGCAGAAAAGACTGAGGGGGAACCTGATCGAGGTGTATAAGATTATGAGGGGCATGGACACGGTGAATAAGAAGCAGCTGTTCCCTTTAGTCAAATGGTCAATAACAAGGGGGCATCATGTTAAAGTGAGAGTCTGGAGGTTTAGAGGGGATTTGAGGAAAAATCCTTTCAGCCAGCAGGAGTTGGGGGTCTGGAATGCACTGCCTGGGAGGGTAGTTGAGGGAAAAAACCTCACAACCTTTAAAAAGTACTTGAATGAGCACTTGAAATGTCATCACATTCAAGGCTGTGGGGCCTTGTGTGGGAAAGTAGGGCTAAGTGTAAATTTAGTATATTTTGATAATACACTTGGTGGGCTAAAGGGCCATTTCTGTATTGTATGATTCTATTATAAAAAACTGCAAATCATTGTCTGGGTATTAATATTAATACTTAAACCTCATGGTTTTACACCATAAGGAGAAGAGGAAACATGCTCAAAGAAATCAGCACAATGATCTTACATTAGAAACCGTCAAGTCTGTCAATACACCCATATGTCTGGAGTCTGTTTGAGTATATAACGGAGTAAACTTACTGGTGCAGAGAACACTGCGAAACTAAAAAAAAAACTAATTAATTTTAAATAATTAACTAAGTAGAGATGGCAGGCCAGGTGATGTGTTGTAGCTGTATGATGTGGGAGCTGGCTGATCCCATTGAGAATGGCAGTGACCACATCTGCAGCAAGTGTTGGCTGCTTGAGGAGCTCCGGCTCAAAGTTGATGAGCTGGAATCCGAACTCCAAACACTGCGGCACATCCGGGAGGGGGAGAAATACCTGGATGCTGTGTTCCAGGAGGCAGTCACACCTGGTAGATTAACTAATGTTAATTCAATCGGCGGGCAGGGACAGCAGTGTGTGACTGCGAGTGAGGCAGGTAGAGGGACCCTGCAGACAGGAACACAGGAGCCGCAGCCCTTGACATTGTCCCACAGGTATGAGGCACTTGCTCCCTGAGTGGATGAGGAACAGGGCTGCAGGAAGGATGAGTCAACTGACCATGGCATCATGGTCCAGGAGGCCATTCAAGAGGGGGGAGCAAAAAGACAGATTGTAGTTGTAGGGGATTCCATCATCAGGGGGATAGACAGTATCCTTTGCGAGCAGGATAGAGAATCCCGCATGGTGTGTTGCCTGCCTGGTGCCAGGGTGCGAGACATCTCTGACCGGCTTGACAGGATACTAGAGAGGGAGGGGGAGGATCCAGTTGTTGGGGTCCACGTACGTACCAACAACATAGGCAGGACTAGGAAAAAAGACCTGTTTCGGGATTATGAAAAGCCAGGAACAAAATTTAAAAACAGGTCTTCAAGGGTCATAATCTCTGGATTGCTGCCCGAGTCACGTGCAAATTGGCATAGGGAGGCGAGAATCAGGGAAGTAAACACGTGGCTAAAAGAGTGGTGTGGGAAAGAGGGTTTCCTTTTCATGGGGCACTGGCATCAGTTCTGGGACAGGAGGGATCTATACCGCTGGGATAGACTCCACCTGAACAGGGCCGGGTCCAGTGTTCTGGCGAAAAGGGTAAATAGATTGGATAATAGGACTTTAAACGAGTAAGTAGGTGGGAAGGGAGAAGTGAGCGTAGAGGGAGAATAACAATTAATGTAAGGCAAAGCAGCAGGTTAGCAGGTGACGAGGAAGTTTCAACTCCATTGAAAATTAGGAAAAAAGTTAAAGGGAAGAACTCAAGAGCTGTTAGTAATGGAGGTAATAGGACCCAAAAAGAAGATGCAAAAACTGGCATAAGGGCACTTTATCTGAATGCTCGGAGCATTCAAAACAAGGTGGATGTGTTGACGGTGCAAATCATGGCAAATGGGTATGATTTAGTGGCCATTACAGAGACATGGTTACAGGATGGTCATGACTGGGAGTTAAATATCCAGGGGTATCAAACTGTTCCGAAGGACAGACAGGAAGGTAAGGGAGGTGGTGTTGCTCTGACTTTTAAGGATGATATCAGGGCGTTAGTGAGAGATGATATAGGTTCTACTGAACAAAACGTTGAATCCATTTGGGTGGAAATTAGGAATAGCAGGGAGAAGAAGTCACTGATAGGTGTGGTCTATAGGCCACCAAATAATGACATCGTGGTGGGGCAAGCAATAAACATAGAAATAGCTAATGCATGTAAAGATGGTACAGCAATTATCATGGGGGATTTTAATCTACATATCGATTGGTCAAACCAGGTCGGTCATGGCAGCCTTGAGGAGGGGTTCATAGAATGCATCCGCGATAATTTCCTTGAACAATATGTAATGGAACCTATGAGGGAGCAAGCTATCCTAGATCTAGTCCTGTGTAATGAGACAGGAATAATTAATGATCTCACAGTTAGGGATCCTCTCGGAAGGAGCGATCACAGTATGGTCGAATTTAAAATACAAATGGAGCGTGAGAAGGTTAAATCCAGTACCTATGTCCTGTGCTTAAACAAAGGAGACTATGAAGGAATGAGGGAGGAGTTAGCTAAGGTATAATGGGAGCAAAAACTTTATGATGGGTCAATTGAGGAACAGTGGAGGACCTCAAAACGATTTTTCACAGTGCTCAGCAGAAGTATATTCCAGTGATAAGGAAGAACTGTAGGAAAAGAGAGAGCCAGCCATGGATGTCTAAGGACAACTTTACTTGGGCCTACTGCTGCCTCACCCTTGGCCTGTGCCCCTGACCGCAAGCCTCATTTCTGTTTCTTACATCTATGTCCCTTTCTTGACTGAAGAGGTAAAGGGGCAAGTGAGGACCAGAAATCACCTTTTTAACAATGTCCTTGCACTGTGAAATAGCGGCCCTAACTTGCTGCGGCAAGTTTTCACTAGGCAGGAGCATCATGGGTTTCCAGGGAAAGGTTGAGCAGGAGTTGTCGTTTTTTTTGAGGTGAATGTTGGAGGAGCGCAAATCGTCAGGGGGTTCACAACGCACAGTGTGTGTTTCTCCCTCGCCACACGTTCCTTTTTTTTTTCCAAAAAAAAATCCACTCATAACTCTGAGCATCATTCAACTTTCTGTTATCTTTCCAATGCGCTCTAGACCATTGTGGAGAAATCAGGATAGAATGCGATCTTAAAATGAGGACTGCATCGTTATGAAGGTAAAATCACCATCATTCTAGAGGGTTGCTCCCTCATTAGAGGGAGATGACCAGCAGTGAGTTCATGTGAAGGGTCACCATGCCTCAGACGAGCCGAGGGGTTGGGAAGGAGGTACCTTCACGGTAACCTCAGCTGGTGCGGGAATTGAACCCACATTATTGGCATCACTTGACATTGCAAAGCAGCCATCCATCCAACTGAGCTTTTATATCCATCTTGTGGTAACTCTATTTGACCCAAACCCTCTTCTCCATTGAGCATATGCAAGATGGCTCTAGTGACCAACTGAGCCAGATCATTCATGCATTATTCCAAGCTTTATGGACTAGATTCATGTCTTCATTTCCGGTCACACACTCTTTTCTTTTCGAAGGACATGGGATGGGCTTGGGGGAAGGGTGGAAGTGGGGTAGGGAGGTGTTTGAAAGGAGAGAGGATGTGGTTTCTCGATCTTTGTTTCTGCTCAGCAGAAAAGAAATAGTCAAGCATCTTTTGCGTGCAGAGAGGAAATAGGAAGTCACCCAGTTGACCGCAGTTATTATTGCTGTAGTCATAACAGATTGCACCCACCCGTCAATTTCATTTGACTGGAGTCAGCCATTTCTTGAGCTGTGATGGGAAATTCAGCCAGGGAGCTCATACATCGTACCACCCATGTGTGGCTAAAAACTCCTTTCGAAAGCATCATTGTCGCAACAGCAGCCAATAAGAAGGGGATTTTTTTTCTTTTTTGAAACACATATGTTTTACCCTTTTTTTCGAGAATCGAATCATTTCTTTCGAAGCTTCATCGACTCCTCGAGTGCTGGTTATGAGAAGCACATGAGGGAAATCCTTCTGAGGCAAAAGCTTCGGGTGCACATAATTACTGCTTTCGGAGCGATATGTGACTAATTTTCTTTCAGAGGCGTTTGCTCAAGTTTCGGTCCCCAATAGAGAGATGCACATTTGTGACCTGACTACTGTGCTAAGGCTATCAGCTTCAATTATTTGGTCAGATCTCTGGAGTGGTATTTGAAACTCACAATCCTGTTGAACTAAGATTGCCACTAACTGAGCCAAGGTGTGTCTCTCAGGTGTAGCACACATCTGCAGCCCCTGCGGTCTGGCTTGCCGAAGAGTGAGAGCCCCATGGTACAAATAGGCTGTTTAAAAAAAAATGGAGTCCTTGCTTCTGAACAGCAGTCCTCCCTCTACCGAAAACAGTTAGAACTGGCCAGCCATCTGTCAGTGAGATCTTTGCTGTGTGCAGACTAGCTCTTACAGATCCTCGCAAAGCAACAGGAGCTCTGTTTCAGAAAGCAATTCATTGCTTTGGGAGTGTTTTGGGTAGTTCTGAGGAGCAGATTTGGCCGAGGTATCAATTCTTCTTTCATCCTGTCAACTATCCATCTCTGTCCTTTGGCCCTCTCTTGGAAGACAAGTCTGTTGAATTTAAAAAACAAATCCATCTGTTCTGTATCCTTCCCTGAAAGGTTAGTTTACAATGTATTACCCTCTGGGTGAAATGTTCTCCATTACTTTTCCTTAGTCCTTGCTACAATGTGTCCCATGTGATTTGAACTTTCCTTAATAATATATAAGCACCATTGGTCTCAATTGCTTTCATATCATTGAAATTGTCAGTTAAGTAGCTGGAAGGTTTCTTCATGTCAGATAACACAGCGTCATGACTCAGTATAAATTCTGTTGGATATTGATAAAGTGTGTCCCAGCAGGAATGACTTGACCTTATTCATTTTCTTCCTGACACTTATTTCCAGTTATAGTTGAGGTCATTGGCCACAGATGGACATTTTGAATTGCACTGGCCTGTGTAGCTTAGGAGCAGGGCTGGACTGGTAAAATCCAGCCTCTTGATGGTTCCCAACTGTCAACCAAACAGCTTATCTCCCACATAGTCCCAAGAAAAGCATGCAGAGAGTTTGTTTAAAATTTTCTTTGACGTCCTCACGGTTTATATCTAAGTCGTTCGAGACAATGTCTCGAGATTAATTTGTAATTCCTGCAGACTGTTGCAGGGCTGGTAACTCTCGCTGTAGGTGAGAATGAGGCAGGCCCCAAATAGCTCTGGCACTGTAACTATGAGTCCTACTCCATTAAAGTCTAAGATTAAGTGGCGTCGGTCCAATAACGCTGTCTCTGAGCATGTCCCTTTGAGAGAAGTAATTCCTCCTCCTTTCTGTTTTAAATTTGCTATTCCTTGACCTAAAACGGTGACCTCTCATTCTAGATTGCCCCACATGAGGAAGCCTCCTCTCTATGTCGACTTTATCAATCCCCTCAAATACCTCACTTAGATCTCCTCTCATTCTTCTTTGCTAATTACTCAACCTGACAGGCCGGGATTAATACTCGCTCAATTCTATTCACCAAAAGCTATCATTGCTCAATACCATACATAACAAGACTGCATCATCACACTTTCAAAGTGGGTGGTACGGTGGCTCAGTGGTTAGCACTGCTGCCTCACAGTGCCAGAGGCCCGGGTTTGATTCTACCATCAGATGACTATCTGTGTGGAGTTTGCACATTCTCCCCATGTCATAGAGTTGTACAGCACAGAAACAGACCCTTTGGTCCAACTCATCGATGCCAAGCAGATATCCTAAATTAATTCCCTCGCCTCCGCCGCATCTGCTTCTGAGATGAGGCATTCCACTCCCTGACATCCCAGATATCCTCGTTTTTCAAGGACCGCAACTTCCCCTCCACAGTGGTCGAAAACGCCCTCAACCGCACCTCTCACGTTTCCCGCAACTCATCCCTCACACCCACTCCCCGCAATAACAACCAAAACAGAATCCCCCTCATCCTCACGTACCACCCCACCAGCATCCGGATCCAACGCATCATCCTCCGCCACTTCCGCCATCTGCAATCTTACTCCACTACCAAAGACATT
>NW_025972417.1:0-9713 GCF_021869965.1 Rhincodon typus
GGAGCTGGATGAACACAGCAGGCCAAGCAGCATCAGAAGAGCAGAAATGGACATTTCTGAAGAAGGGTCTAGGCCTGAAACGTCAGCCTTCCTGCTCCTCTGATGCTGCTTGGCCTGCTGTGTTCATTCAGCTCTACACCTTGTTATCTTATATTTGATTGATATCTGACATTGATTCAGATGTAAATAGATGTGACGCATCTTGAAATTATTCTGCACTATTGTGGGAATTACTGAAGTGAGAGTTTGCTGGCCATGAGCAATGATTTGGGACTGGAATTGTTGAAAGAAATCTGAAATAATGGAAAATTAGAGGTTAAAAAGTTAACAGCGTACTGAACAGAAAAAGTGATCTTTATACAAGTCACCTGCTTGGTAAGCAATTGCCTCTTGTTTGTTTCTTTTTAGAAAGATCTTGCAAGTAGCAAAGTGCAAACACTTTTGTATCTCACATTGTTACAGATCAGTTACTGGAATGAATATAGTCAACTAATAATAGTCATTTCAAGCACAGAATAAAATGTTGACAGATAAATGAAAGGATGAACGTAACAAGTGAGCAAAATAAAAACAAGAGTCAGCATGTAGTTTCAAAACATGGTCACAGTAGATTTACCAAACCTCTAGGGTTGTCTTGCAGCCTCAAGGAATTAACAATTAATCTCCTGCGCCCTGTTGTGAGCAATGAGGGGGAGGAATAAAGAATCTTAGGGGAACTTTTAAAAATGTATCTTTTCATTTTCTTTGAACACCTTCATCTATTAGTCAAAAAATATTATAGATGTGAAAACAATGCTGACTGGATGGGATGAATACAGTTTTTCTGGTCATGATAGTCCATCTCTAGTAATAGGTCTAAGCGTATAGATAGGGATTCTAGATCATAAATAAAGGAGCTATTATCTTAAGTTTAATTAATAAAATATATTCACCATGATTAACACAGGAAGTTCTCATATTTAGGACTCCTAGGTGGACCAGCAACTGTTGCCAGTCCATTGGATCACTTTAGTAAGACTTGAGAGAGAATTATTCATCCCTTGGTTCTACTGCAAGTGATTATTTTCTTAAAACACTATAGAGAAGATAATGGTTTTTGTCTGACTAATTTCTAATTCAAATCCAAAATTCATTACCTTTAAACAACAAATTATACACATGTATTCAGTTGCATCAATGCAAGACCGGTTCTTTGTTGAGACACTATATTCACAATTCCTATATCAATGTCGTGATTGGCCCATCCTTCATTAACATTTTTTAAACATATGATCGCCACATTCCATACACATGATTAATAAATTTTAGTGAAGTTACATACAAATGACAGCTGAAAAACAAATATTGACCACCTAAGTGAATTTAATCCTTCTTAAACACTTCCAATTATTCTGTCATCATAGTTATATTACCTTTTTAAAGTCAGGTTTATTTCCCAAAATGATATCAAACTAACAGACTATGACAAATGTGGCTGTGAGACTCTAATACATTCTATTTTGCTTCCTACATGTGAAGGTACATTTGCCTTAAATCCACCTACAACACATAGTTCGTAATTAGCAGAAGACTTTTTTAACTCAACTTATACTGATGCCTTAGATTTTCCAGGACATTGAGGTGCTCAGGTCATGTGGACTCTCATTCTCACAGTCTCCTTTCGCCTATTGAATACATAGCAGCTGTACTGTCAAGATAATGCATTTTCAACATGAAATATAATTGAGGGTATTGCCTGAAAATAATATCACTCATTCAAAAATTGAAATTAATTCTACAAATTAGCAATTAGTTAAGCCATTCTATTTTTTTAAAAATGCCATTGATGGCAAGAACATATCAGAAATATTGGGCATCCAGAGAAGTTCTGGATAATTTTTGTGGATGATGGAAGAGTCAAAGGCCTGATTTTAACTGAGTGATGGGAACAATATGGGCAGATTTTTAATCCACGTCTTGCTATATCAATTCAAAATTAGATAATAATAATAATTTATTATTAAAATCATCAGTAATTAAAAAGGACATAAGCTGTAGATAAATTTTATTTAATCATTTGCCTTAAGAACACTCCCTGCTGCACCAGCTATGTTTATGGATTGCATGACAGTGCTGACTGTAGTCAAATGATAGTTTTATATTGTAAATCAGTACCTGCTAGCAACCAGGCAAAGACTATTGAATTCATTTAAAATACCTTCAGTGATTGTTTGTACTGCTATGTCTTGTACCCACTCATGACATTTGTGATTGTCTAAAGCTAGAAACAACAAAACAGAGAGTAGATAACATGTATTTTAGGTAAGAAATATACGCTTAAATCATTTCATTTTCTATAATCAATGTGCAAGTGGGCACTGTTTCATTTCCTTGACAAAAAAACACTAAGCATGCTCCTTGACTGAAATTAGAAGCTTAGGGCCAATTGCTGTTAGATTAGATGAACACTTACTCTACGTCTACCAGAAAGTGGTTATAACTTGTCATGTTAATGATAATATTCTGAATATCAATTGCTTTTCAGGGATTTATTAACCTGTGTGTTAGTTTATTAGAAACAATAAACCAAATTATAAATTATGCTGTAAACATTATACCAGACCAACTGATATCTCTGCGTAAACCAAAATGCTGCAGATGCTGCAAAGAACAGTACAGATCCCACAGAATGGGATAAATACAAAATCCAACAAAGGGCCACAAAGTGGCTTATAAGAGTGGCTAAAAAGGATTATGAAAAAGAAACTTACAAGGGATATAAAAACAATAAGAAGAGATATTACAGTTATATGAAGGGAAAGTGGCTGGTTAAGAGTACTATTGGCGCACTAAATGCTGAGAGTGGGGATATTGTCAATGACCACGGAGAAATGGCAGAGGTGCTGAACAATTACTTTGCCTCAGTATTCACAGCAGAAAAGGAGGACAGCTTGCCAGAAGGCCCAAAGAAATTAACAGAGGATCAGGGACAGGGTTTCAATAAAATTAACTTAAGTAAATCATTAATAGCGGGAAATCAATGAAACTGAACAGTGACAAATCCCGAGGATCTGATGGTTTCTATCCGCGGGCTTTAAAGGAGGTAGGAGAGCACATTGCCAATGCCCTAACCATAAACTTTCAGAGTTCCCTAGATTCAGGAGTTGTACGTCTGGATTAGAAATGTGCTTATGTAACTTTGCTCTTTAAGAGGAATGACAGAGGAAAAATAGGGAATTATAGACCAGTTAGCCTGTTATCTATGATGGAAAAATTGTTTGAGTTGATAATCAAGGATAGGGAACTGATCACCTCAAAATATTTCAATTAATCAGATAGCACGCATTCATTAAGGATAGCTCATGACTGAAAAACCTCATAGTGTTTTGAGGAAGTGACAAAGGTAAGTCAATCTTTGATATGGTCTTCCAGGAGTCTTTTGATAAAGTCCCACACAAGAAACTTTTAGTTAAGACGAAAGCTCACAGAACTGAGGGCAAATTACTGAAATGGATAGGAAATTAAATGAGTGGCAGGAAATAGAGAGTTGGAATAATGGGTAAGCACTCAAATTGGCAGGGCATGACACAAAGTTGGTCAGCATCGTAGACAGTGTTGACAACAGTACAAAACTGCAACAGGATATTGATAAGTTAGGTGAATGGGCAACTCTCTTCCTCAGACAGCAGTCAATGCTAATTCAATTGTTAAATTTAAATCTGAGAAAGATGATTTTTTTATAAAGCAAAGGTATCAAGAATTATGGACCCAAGGCAGGCATAAGGAGTTAGGCCGCAGATCAGCCATGATCTTATTGATTATCCCCTCCCCCCATCTCAATGGGCCTATCTGTCCTTTCAAGTCTGGCAGGAGACACACCATTGTTCTGCCACTCTCACATTCCCATCACTCAATCTGAACTATCAACATCTTTTCTCTACCAGTGCCCTCCACCCACTGCCCCTACACTCCGCCCCCCCAAAACTATAGCATAAACGCTTCACTTGGGCTCTGATGAAGAGTCACCTTGACGCGAAACATTAGCTTGCTCTCTCTATGGATGCTGTCTGACCCGCTGTGATCTCCAACAATTGTTATTTTCAGTATAGATTCGAGCATCTGCAGTAATTTCCTCATTTATTTCTGAAAAGACTGTCTCATCACTGATTTGCACCTCCTTGCTGTGTGCAGTGTGCATCTTCACCTGTTTTTGCAATTCTGTCATTTTCCATGAATAGATTTGCGACCATGTCAATTATTTCCATTACAGCTCCTGCCGAGCCTGTTCGGTTTTATGTGAGATATTCTAGATCTTTCTGCAAACTGGCTATTTCATAGAATTGATGATAAAGAGCTTGTAATTCACTGTGCTTCCTATCTTCTTCTTTCAGCTTTTTGTTCATCTATGTGAGGTGAACAGAAGTATCCCTAAAAACATCATCTCAGAGATGTTACTCCCAAATTGGAATTATCCTGAGCTAATTGTCAGTCTTTTCCCCTTGAAGTTTCACTTTTTCGTTTTCACAGAAGACAGCTGAGATTCTAGCATCACCATTTCAAGGGAGCATAAAGTGTTCACTTATTCTTTCATATTTAGTTATGCAACTATTTCTTGAATAGCCTGCTGCTGTTTCTGTTGTGTCTCTAATGTCTGTCTGATTCCACAGATTATGACAAATGTGAGATTGCAGCATGTTGGTAGACCTACAATTGTAGGTCCAGCAATATTTACAAGGGAGAACATCTGCTATTTCCAAACAAATTTGGAAGTACTTGGACTCCAGTGCTATCGATCCTGCACATAGAACTGGCGAATCTTTGTATGTTGAAAGTTTCACATTCCTATCTGTCATCATGGCTCTCCATATATATGAGTACATACTTTTTAGAATTCAGCACGGTAGTATATTAACACTTTCTCCTTGTCAATAATGAATAGTCACAGTTAATTTGAACTTTTGCAATCATTTTAGATGGTGTGACAATATTTCCACAAGATTGACAGTGTGATTCACCACTTATTGTCTATAGTCGGATTCTTGTCAATCACTTCACGTATGTGCCTCTGAATGGATATCAAATGAACTTTTTTGTAGCTTACAGGTACTCCTTGTGCATGTTATATTTGAGTCAGTGTGTGCCTCATTGTAGCTACATCAAATTTTGCTCTGATGCATTGCACCTGGCAATGGCATTTCCTGCTTTCTGCCTTACACAATTGATTTAAAGCTGAGCAGTCCAGTAGTGCATACAGAAGTCTACACCTTCCATATGACTTGCTATGTTTGGGTGCTGTAGAGATTTTGTCAACAATCAAATTTTTACTTGGGACTGATAAGTATCATTGAACTGCAAAATCACTTTGTGCTTCCATCATGCCCTTGGAACACTTCAACACAATAAGCTTCTGGTTTTTCTAGCAAAACTTCCTGAAAATTTCCACTGGGGACATGTGACCACCAATTGAACAATTTGGTTTGCTAGTTCCCTGTCTGAAAAATGACACCAAGCCCTCTTCTCTGTATTTGATCACAAAGTGGTCTCTGGATGTTGTAGGCCTTATATAGGGACCTGGTTTGGTCATTCATCTCTCAGTAATGTGGTTGGCAACTGCAACTCATCTCATTCTGCAGAAGACAAATATAGGATTACACAAAATAACTTGGAATTAAGAAAATGTGGTTAAAAACGACAAAAGTTACTTATTGCGCTGCTTTTTCTTTCTCCTCAGCAAAGGGGTACTCTGAACTTTTGTTGGCAAGCAAAGAAAATTTACGACTTGTCAGATCTGTGACAGCATATGGTCCTTGTGACCTACTGTGGCAAAAGCAGCATTATCACTTCAATTCCTAATCTGGACTCTGACCATTTGCGGCTGATCCTTTCTTGAATTGAGTAAATGTTGCTTTTCATGCACATTGCGGCAGATTTTGGCATAATGCAGAGGGTAAGATCAGATGTGAAGAATTAGATGCCAGTAACTCAATCTGTCTAACTTTGATTCCAACAGTTGAAACAAACAGAAAATCAGGCAGACTTCATTATGGGTGTGTGGTTCTCCCTGCCTAATTTTCCTCCAAGCATTCTGCCCAGGCTGCAATTTACCTCCAGGCAGTACAAATGAAGTTCAATATTAACATCTTAACTCACTGGCAGAAATTCAGATTTGTTTTGGGAATATGCATGAGTGATTCTGTTTCATTTTCCTAGGACCTGTTAATGGCTAGAACCCAAAAAGTGAAAACACAACTCAATACAAAAATGAGCAAAGAGAAACAGACAGCTTTGCAAACTCCAGCCAATTATATTACTGAGACTGCCCTGGAAGTTGTCAATCAAGCTCTACCTGGAATATTACTGCATAATGACTTCTTCCCCTTTAGTCCTCTCTCTTGGCATTGACTGTTGAGGTGATGGGCACAGGTGGGGCAAGTAAACCAGCTCCAGCTGGCAGCCATCATGCCAACAATGAAATCTAATTAGTTTCTCTGATCTATTATGAGATGCACGTCATCGCTTTGTTGAGGTATTATCCTTAACAAAATACTTGGGGCTAAATATTATGTTTTACTTGGATAAGTAGTTGCGTTGAGTTTTTTTGAAGGTTTTTGTTTGCTGCAAGCCTAATGAGATCTCTCGCTGCATCTTACTAAACCTGCCTCGTTAGCTACCAATCCTGCCTCCAGGGCACTTCTCTTGCTTGATTATAGCCCCATTCTACCACTTGGCACTCCCAGAACACCTGGCCACTTCCAGGATATCTCGGGACTGACTGGCATTCTTGGCACTGGCACCACTTGTAAAAGAAAGTTATACACCCGGACAAGTACTGCTAGGAGATGCCCTCCACATTTCTGACATTTGCCTCAGACATGGCAGGCAAGGGAAATTGGTGCCTCACTTTGGAGGCAGGGACCTGGAGTTGTGGGCCGTCATAAAGGCAGGCATCCTGTTTCCCCAGGAGCGGCAGTGGAGGCCACAACACCAGATCATGCCAGCCTGGTCCAAGGTTGCCATCCAATCAGTGCAGTCTCAGCCGCCTGTAAAAATCCATAAGCACTCTGGGAAGACGGTAAATGACTTTCTCCACTCCTCCAGGGCCACTGTCTTCTCTCCCATAACTCATACTCTATCTCTGCTACTACTACCCACTTCCTACCAAGGCTCAAGTTCTACCACTCTAATTTCTGGCTGCAGCACCTTCCGTCATTCACTGGCACCCATCCAAACTATTGACACCACTAACCCTGCATGCCCTCTGAGCTGCCTACTCACTTACTCACGACACCTCCTGACCTGCAGCGACAGTTATAACTGTGCCACAGACTTCCATTTCCCTAAATACCTGCCTCTCTCTCTCATTCCAGGAGGAAAACAGCCCTTAACAGAGCAGAAAAAGTCAAGATGGGTAGTGAACCTGATAATTTGAAAGGCTGGTCATGGCCCACATCAACTCTAGTCTGCCAACCTGCCTCGATCCCCTACAATTTACCTACTGACATAACGGGACCATAGAGGATACCATATCCCTAGCCCTGCACTCATCCCTGGAACACCTGGACAACAAAGACACCTACGTCAGACTCCTGTTAGTTGACTACAGCTCCACCTTCAACACCATTATCCCCTCCGGACTGATCTCAAAACTCCATGACCTTGGTCTCAGCTCTACCCTCTGCAGTTGGATCCTCAGCTTTCTGACCCACAGACCACAATCAGTGAGGATAGGTAACTGCACCTCCTCCACAATAACCTTCAACACTGGAGCACCCCAAGGATGCGTCCTCAGCCCTCCATTGTACTCCCTGTACACTTATGACTGGTTGCCAAATTCCAAATGAATGCCATCTGCAATTTCGCTGAAACCACTGTAGTGGGACGGATATCTAACAAAGATGAGTCAAAATACAGAAGGGAGATAGAGGGCTTGGTGACTAGGTGCAATGAAAACAATCTGTCTCTCAACATCGGCAAAACTAAAGAACTGATCATGGACTTCTGTAAGGAAGGAGAACACACCCCCATCTGCATCAACAGAACTGAGGTTGAGAGAGTGAAGGGCATCAAGTTCCTAGGAGTGACGATAACTAACGACCTGTCCTGGACCTCTCCACGTAAACGCGACAGTCAAGAAGGCACAACAATGCCTCTTCTTCCTCAGACGCCTGAGGAAATTTGGAATGTCCATAAGGTCTCTCACCAACTTCTACAGATGCATCATTGAAAGCATACTGTCCGGGTGCACAACGCCTGGTATGGCACTGCTCTGCCCAAGACCATAAGAAACTGCAGAAGGTGGTGTGCACAACTTGGACCATCAGGGAAACCAACCTTCTGTCCATGGACTCCATTTACATGGCTTGCTGCTGCAGAAAGGCGGCCAACGTCATCTAATAGCCATCGTGCCCCAGTAATGATCTCCTACAACCTCTTCCTTCAGGTAGAAGATACAGAAGCCTAAACACACGCATGAGCAGGTTCAGGAATGGCTTCTTTCTCGCTGTTATCAAACTGTTAAATGGATTCTAGCCTCAAATAATGTAACCTGCAATGTAACCTGTATGCTTCTCAGTTTTCTTGCTCTGTATATGCTTTGCTTGCTATGATCTGCCTGTACTGCTCATAAACAAAACTTTTCACTGTATTTCAGTACACAAAACTATAAATAAATCAATCAATCAATTCAGCTTCTCATCCCTTACAAGGAGAAGATGCTTACTCTGTCTGACATGTGCAGTTGAGTGGCCGTGCCCAAATCACACTGGTAGTGGAGGCTGCCCTTAACATACTGCCCTGGACCGCTGAGAGAAGGCTATCTCCCTTTACTTGACAGAGAACTACTGACAATTGTAATAAGCTTCCTTGCTTTGTATTTACGGTATGTCAATACAGCCGTATCTCTGGCTAAGGGAGCACTGCGTAAAAAAGCAAGGCTAGACTATGCAAAGTTTGAATGAGGACTATGATGGTAAGTTGCTGGAAAAACTCAGCAGGTCTGGCAGCATCTGTGAAGAAAAAAAAGTTAACGTTTCGGGTCTGGTGACCCTTCCTCAGAACACTGGACTGGAAACGTTAATTCTGTTTTGTCCTTCACACATGCTGCCAGAACTGCTGAACTTTTCCAGCAACTTTGTTTTTGTTCCTGATTTACAGCATCTGCAGTTCTTTTGGTTTCTATGATGGTAAGTGATGTACTCAGAGACGTAGCCTGGTCCAGTCTATCAGCTGGGTGCATGTTCCTGAGTGCACAGTGTTGTTGTTGCAGCACTACAATGATTGCTGCTGGTGCAGACAGAGATGCAGCATTAAAGTGTAGAAGCTCACTGCAAGTGGATAGATGTGTCATAATGGTTCTTGACAGCTGAGATATGTCAGATGCCAAAGTCAGTGACTTGGTGTGTGGGTGGCCAGTGCCCATGCAGTGTGCAGTGAGATAGAACATAGAACATAGAACATTACAGCGCAGTACAGGCCCTTCGGCCCTCGATGTTGCACCAACCTGTGAAACCAATCTGAAGCCCATCTAACCTAAACTATTCCATTATCATCCATACGTTTATCCAATGACCATTTAAATGGCCTTAAATTTGGCGAGTCTACTACTTTTGCTGGCAGGGCATTCCACGCCCTTACTACTCTCTGAGTAAAGAACCTACCTCTGACATCTGTCCTATATCTATCACCCCTCAATTTAAAGCTATGTCCCCTCGTGCTAGCCATCACCATCCGAGGAA